>NC_069502.1:886687924-886910424 GCF_027579735.1 Bombina bombina
TGGCTCCGATATCTTTATTCAACCCAAGCGGGGGCTAGACATCCACTGAAGAAGTCCAGAAGAGGGTCCAAAGTCTTCATCCTATCCGGGAAGAAGAGGCGATCCGGACCGGCAACCATCTTGATCCAAGCGGCATCTTCTATCTTCATCCAATGACGACCGGCTCCATCCTGAAGACCTCCACCGCGGACCCATCTTCTTCCGGCGACGTCCAACTGAAGAATGACGGTTCCTTTAAGGGACGTCATCCAAGATGGCGTCCCTCGAATTCCGATTGGCTGATAGGATTCTATCAGCCAATCGGAATTAAGGTTGGAATATTCTGATTGGCTGATGGAATCAGCCAATCAGAATCAAGTTCAATCCGATTGGCTGATCCAATCAGCCAATCGGATTGATCTTGATTCTGATTGGCTGATTCCATCAGCCAATCAGAATATTCCTACCTTAATTCCGATTGGCTGATAGAATCCTATCAGCCAATCGGAATTCGAGGGACGCCATCTTGGATGACGTCCCTTAAAGGAACCGTCATTCTTCAGTTGGACGTCGCCGGAAGAAGATGGGTCCGCGGTGGAGGTCTTCAGGATGGAGCCGGTCGTCATCGGATGAAGATAGAAGATGCCGCTTGGATCAAGATGGTTGCCGGTCCGGATCGCCTCTTCTTCCCGGATAGGATGAAGACTTTGGACCCTCTTCTGGACTTCTTCAGTGGATGTCTAGCCCCCGCTTGGGTTGGATGAAGATATCGGAGCCAGGACCGATCGGTGATACCCGGTGAGGTGAAGACAAGGTAGGATGATCTTCAGGGGCTTAGTGCTAGGTTTATTTAAGGGGGGTTTGGGTTAGATTAGGGGTATGTGGGTGGTGGGTTGTAATGTTGGGGGGGGTATTGTATGTTTTTTTTTACAGGCAAAAGAGCTGAACTTCTTGGGGCATGCCCCGCAAAGGGCCCTGTTCAGGGCTGGTAAGGTAAAAGAGCTTTTAACTTTAGTAATTTAGAATAGGGTAGGGCATTTTTTATTTTGGGGGGCTTTGTTGTTTTATTAGGGGGCTTAGAGTAGGTGTAATTAGTTTAAAATTGTTGAAATATTTTTCTTATGTTTGTAAATATTTTTTTATTTTTGTAACTTAGTTCTTTTTTATTTTTTGTACTTTAGCTAGTTTATTTAATTGTATTTATTTGTAGGAATTGTATTTAATTAATTTATTGATAGTGTAGTGTTAGGTTAATTGTAGGTAATTGTAGGTAGTTTATTTAATTAATTTATTGATAGTGTAGTGTTAGGTTTAATTGTAACTTAGGTTAGTATTTATTTTACAGGTAATTTTGTAATTATTTTAACTATTTTAGCTATTAAATAGTTCTTAACTATTTAATAGCTATTGTACCTGGTTAAAATAATTACAAAGTTGCCTGTAAAATAAATATTAATCCTAAAATAGCTACAATATAATTATAATTTATATTGTAGCTATATTAGGATTTATTTTACAGGTAAGTATTTATCTTTAAATAGGAATAATTTATTTAATAAGAGTTAATTAATTTCGTTAGATGTAAATTATATTTAATTTAGGGGGGTGTTAGTGTTAGGGTTAGACTTAGCTTTAGGGGTTAATACATTTATTAGAGTAGCGGTGAGCTCTGGTCGGCAGATTAGGGGTTAATAATTGAAGTTAGGTGTCGGCGATGTTAGGGAGGGCAGATTAGGGGTTAATACTATTTATTATAGGGTTAGTGATGCGGATTAGGGGTTAATAACTTTATTATAGTAGCGCTCAGGTCCGCTCGGCAGATTAGGGGTTAATAAGTGTAGGCAGGTGGAGGCGACGTTGGGGGGGCAGATTAGGGGTTAATAAATATAATATAGGGGTCGGCGGTGTTAGGGGCAGCAGATTAGGGGTACATAAGGATAACTTTGTTGGCGGGGCTTTGCGGTCGGCAGATTAGGGGTTAATAAGTGTAGGCAGATGGAGGCGACGTTGAGAGGGGCAGATTAGGGGTTAATAAATATAATACAGGGGTCGGCGGTGTTAGGGGGAGCAGATTAGGGGTACATAAGGATAACGTAGGTGGCGGTCGGCAGATTAGGGGTTAAAAAAATGTATTCGAGTGTCGGCGATGTGGGGGGACCTCGGTTTAGGGGTACATAGGTAGTTTATGGGTGTTAGTGTACTTTAGAGTACAGTAGTTAAGAGCTTTAGAAACCGGCGTTAGCCCAGAAAGCTCTTAACTACTGACTTTTTTCCTGCGGCTGGAGTTTTGTCGTTAGATGTCTAACGCTCACTTCAGAAACGACTCTAAATACCGGAGTTATAAAAATCCCATTGAAAAGATAGGATACGCAATTTACGTAAGGGGATCTGCGGTATGGAAAAGTCGCGGCTGAAAAGTGAGCGTTAGACCCTATTTTGAGTGACTCCAAATACCGGCCTCTAACGCTGGTTTTCACGGCTACCGCCAAACTCCAAATCTAGGTCTAGGTATTTTTGTTTGCATAAAAAGAGCAATCAGTGGATGATAGTTTCAACTAGATATTTATTCACAGAATTAAAAAAAATAGTTTATATATATATATATATATATATATATATATATGTCAGTGTCAGTATGGCACTAAAAAATCATGCTACGCTGCTCTGTTAGTTTTTAACAGATATACTAAAGGCTGTGTTTTATTTTTTTATGCAATCTTGAATATACCTATGTAGCACCCTGGTGGATGTATTTGGTACAGAGAGTGCAGGTATATTTGCTTTGGTATATAAACCGTGTGTGTGTGTCTATATATAAAAGTGAATACACCCCTAAGTGGAAATGTCCAAATTGGGCCCAAAGTGTAAATATTTTGTGTGGCCACCACTATTTTCCAGTACTGCCTTAACCCTCTTGGGCATGGAGTTCACCAGAGCTTATAGTGGGATAGGAAGGGGCGCTGAACTGCAATCTGGAAATGTATATAACTTAAGACCTTTGCATTAATTTATATTTAGTTGGTGTAGAGAATACCAATATTAAATCTTATATGAGGTGTGATGGTAAAATAAAATAAAATAATATAATAATCTTCTATCTTTTAGTTGGGGTAAAGAATACCAATAATAAGTTCAAGGTGTGATGATAAAATAAATTAGTATAATAATCTTCTATCTTTTCAGTGGTAATATAATGTGTGCTGCGTAGAAAGCTACTTAGTGAAAGTGTTAATGAAAGTTAAAACATGCTCATTTCTCCTTGTTTATGTAAGGAAAAAAAAAAAATTAAATCGTGAGAGTAAATAGGTGTGAAATTAGTGTTAGAGCAGTAAGTTTAAAGTGACTCTATGCCACCAGGTAGATCTTCTGTGTATATAGTATACGTGCAGTATGGATGATAATTGTTGTAGTGAAAAGTAGGGGTGCAAAAAAAATAATAAATATAGTTAAATATATTTGTGATTAAATTAGTACTGGGAACTAGGGATCCTCACAAATTTTTAAATTTTAGGTAAAAAATATGGATCCTAAAAAATTAGAAAAACAGGGATAGTATGCAGATTAGTGTTATAATGTTAATTTATTAAGTAAGTTCATACTAAGAAATAAAAATTCCTTACAGACATTAATAGCAATAAAATATTAAACAGTAATGTTCTAAAAAATTAGATTCTAAAAACTTAATAACACCGGTGTTATAAATGCATTAAAAACTACAATTCTAATTTAAAACTACAATTCTGATAGAAAAGACTCCAATAGCTGCTAATATGTTAGATGATGGGCATATAATAAAGTGAAAATTAGTAGAGGCATAAGTTGATACAGTAACAATAAACCACTATAAATTGATAAGAGGAGTAAGTTTTCAAACACTAGTATGAATTAATATTGAAAACAATGATAAGCCTTTTCTGTGTTGATAGTATGTAACAGGTGTTTCAAAGTGGCGTGTGTCTTATTAGACACAGTGTTGCAAGCTTTAATTAGAGGGCTTTTCCTAGCATAGGTTGATACAGTAACAATAAACCATTGCAGATTGATAAGTATAATTAGCTTTCATACACCAGTATGAACCAATGGTAAAAACAATGATAAGCCTTTTCTGTATTGATAGTCTGTAATGAGTGTTTTCAAAATGCTGTGTGTCTTATTAAACACAGTGTTGCAAGCTTTAATTAGAGGGCTTTTCCTAGCAAGTGTTTACCCACAGTCTTTCCTTTTTTGTAGTTCCTTTAAAAGTTTCCAATTGGAGATGTCACACAGTACCTTTATGTATAAAAAACGCTCCTCCGTGTATTCTTACTTTTCCTGTCAGTGTTTGATATATCAGCTGTCCGGTTCGGCAATAGAGTCACGTGGGTTCTTTGTGACTAATCAGAGGTTCTCCTTGTTTAAATTAAGTGCGCGCACTTCATTCCTTTTAAATATTTTTCAGTATGTGGCTCCTCTCGCTGTACATTAACTAACAGGGATTTCTTATTTCAAACCTCCTGTTAGAGACAACGTTCCTGGGTGCCAAGTTTGTCTGTAGCTGTAAGGCGGATCAACGCGTATCGGCAACAGAGCCTTTTTCAAGATAGTTTTTAACAGATATACTAAAGGCTGTGTTTTATTTTTTTATGCAATCTTGAATATACCTATGTAGCACCCTGGTGGATGTATTTGGTACAGAGAGTGCAGGTATATTTGCTTTGGTATATAAACCGAGTGTGTGTGTCTATATATAAAAGTGAATACACCCCTAAGTGGAAATGTCCAAATTGGGCCCAAAGTGTAAATATTTTGTGTGGCCACCACTATTTTCCAGTACTGCCTTAACCCTCTTGGGCATGGAGTTCACCAGAGCTTCACAGGTTGCCACTGGAGTCCTCCTCCATGACAACATCACGGAGCTGGTGGATGTTAGAGACCTTGCGCTCCCCCACCTTCCGTTTGAGGATGCCCCACAGATGCTCAATAGGGTTTAGGTCTGGAGACATGCATGGCCAGTCCATCACCTTTACCCTCAGCTTCTTTAGCAAGGCAGTTGTCGTTTTGGAGGTGTGTTTGGGGTCGTTATCATGTTGGAATACTGCCCTGCGGCCCAGTCTCTGAAGGGAGGGGATCATGCTCTGCTTCAGTATGTCACAGTACATGTTGGCATTCATGGTTCCCTCAATGAACTGTAGCTCCCCAATGTCGGCACCACTCATGCAGGCCCAGACCATGACACTCACACCACCATGTCTGACTGTACTCACCTGGTTGCTGCCACACACCCTTGACACCATCTGAACCAAAAAAGTTTATCTTGGTCTCATCAGACCACAGGAAATGATTCCAGTAATCCATGTCCTTAGTCTTCTTGTCTTTGGAAAACTGTTTGCGGGCTTTCTTGTGCATCATCTTTAGAAAAGGCTTGCTTCTGGGAAGACAGCCATGCAGACCAATTTGATGCAGTGTGCGGTGTATGGTTTGAGCATTGACAGGCTGACCCCCCACCCCTTCAACCTCTGCAGCAATGCTGGCATCACTCATATGTCTATTTCCCAAAGACAACTTCTGGATATGACGCTGAGCACGTGCACTCAACTTCTTTGTTTGACCATGGCGAGGCCTGTTCTGAGTGGAACCTGTCCTGTGAACCGCTGCATGTTCTTGCCCACCGTGCTGCAGCTCAGTTTCAGGGTCTTGGCAATCTTCTTATAGCCTAGGCCATCTTTATGTAGAGCAACAATTCTTTTTTTAAGGACCTCAGAGATATCTTTGCCATGAGGCACCATGTTGAACTTCCAGTGACCAGTATGAGAGAGTGTGAGAGCAATAACACCAAATTTAACACACCTGCTCCCTATTCACACCTGAGACCTTGTAACACTAATGAATCACATGACACCGGGGAGGGAAAATTGCTAATTGGGCCCAATTTGGACATTTCCACTTAGGGGTGTAAGCTGTACACAGCAGCAGAGAAGAGGTGAGAGAAAACAACTGACATCAGTTGTTTTTCGTCTTCCGGTAAGGAAACTTACTCAAGTGGGACATCACAACACTTTACCATACACCTAATATGGATCTCTGGGTTTAATAAGTGTGAACAAGTTTGAATCATCTGTGATACTTTAAGTCTACTGCTATTTCAACACGGATTTGGCCGGTATAGAGGATATAAATCAACAGTGCAAACTTTTAATTTTTAAGAAAAACTGAAATTTTAGAGTTACTATATTGGAGCAACAAGTTTGCAAAAAATTGTAAGTCAAAGACTCCACACACTGCTAAATACACACCTGGCCATTTTCAAAGGCCACAGACTTACCTTACTATTTAAAGGGGCAGTCAAAAACGATACTCAATTTATACATGCTAGAGTTAATATGCACTTTAATATCAAACGTCAGCAGAGTATATCGTTGTTAGATTGTTTTTAATATTGTTTTTAACCACCGGTGGTTTTCTATAATTCTTTGTGAATTCTTTGTATCTTTTAAATGTGACACACTGCTTGCAATGTAATAAATTTGATTATAACCATAGAATTCCCTCTTTATTGAAATTATTACTAATTTCTTGAGTGATAATTTAACCATATTGGAGTGGAAATAAGTGTATTATATATATATATATATATATATATATATATATATTATTTTATTTTGGTGGAACACATATATTTTTTGGTGGAATAGCTTTTTAAGCGCAATCTTTCCGCTAGATTTAGAGTTCTGTGGCCAAAGGGGTGTGTTAGCTATGCTTGCTTTTTTCCCCCCGCACCTTTTAAATACCGCTGGTATTTAGAGTTCACAGAAGGGCTGCGTTAGGCTCCAAAAAGGGAGCGTATGGCATAATTTATTGCCACTGCAACTCTAAATACCAGCGGTGCTTACGGACGCGGCCAGCTTCAAAAACCTGCTCGTCCACGATTCCCCCATAGGAAACAATGGGGCCGTTTGAGCTGGAAAAAAACCTAACACCTGTAAAAAAAGCAGCGTTCAGCTCCTAACGCAGCCCCATTGTTTCCTATGGGGAAACACTTCCTAAGTCTGCACCTAACACTCTAACATGCACCCCGAGTCTAAACACCCCTAAACTTACACTTATTAACCCCTAATCTGCCGCCCCCGCTATCGCTGACCCCTGCATATTATTATTAACCCCTAATCTGCCGCTCCGTACACCGCCGCAACCTACATTATCCCTATGTACCCCTAATTTGTTGCCCCTAACACCGCTGACCCCTATATTATATTTATTAACCCCTAATCTGCCGCCCCCAACGTCGCCGCCACCTACCTACAATTATAAACCCCTAATCTGCCGACCGAACCTCACCGCTACTATAATAAAGTTATTAACTCCTAATCCGCCTCACTCCCGCCTCAATAACCCTATAATAAATAGTATTAACCCCTAATCTGCCCTCCCTAACATCACCGACGCCTAACTTCAAGTATTAACCGCTAATCTGCCGACTGGACCTCACCGCTACTCTATTAAATATATTAACCCCTAAAGCTAAGTCTAACCCTAACTCTAACACCCCTCTAAGTTAAATATAATTTTTATCTAATGAAATAAATTAACTCTTATTAAATAAATTATTCCTATTTAAAGCTAAATACTTACCTGTAAAATAAACCCTAATATAGCTACAATATAAATTATAATTATATTGTAGCTATTTTAGGATTAATATTTATTTTACAGGTAACTTTGTATTTATTTTAACCAGGTACAATAGCTATTAAATAGTTAATAACTATTTAATAGCTACCTAGTTAAAATAATTACAAAATTACCCGTAAAATAAATCCTAACCTAAGTTACAATTAAACCTAACACTACACTAATCTACCCTCCCTAACATCACCGACACCTAACTTCAAGTATTAACCCCTAATCTGCCGACCGGAGCTCGCCGCTACTCTAATAAATGTATTAACCCCTAAAGCTAAGTCTAACCCTAACACTAACACCCCCCTAAGTTAGATATAATTTTTATCTAACGAAATAAATTAACTCTTATTAAATAAATTATTCCTATTTAAAGCTAAATACTTACCTGTAAAATAAACCCTAATATACCTACAATATAAATTATAATTATATTGTAGCTATTTTAGGATTAATATTTATTTTACAGGTAACTTTGTATTTATTTTAACCAGGTACAATAGCTATTAAATAGTTAATAACTATTTAATAGCTACCTAGTTAAAATAATTACAAAATTACCTGTAAAATAAATCCTAATCTAAGTTACAATTAAACCTAACACTACACTATCAATAAATTAATTAAATAAAATACCTACAATTATCTACAATTAAACCTAACACTATACTATCAATAAATTAATTACATACAAATACCTACAATTAAATACAATTAAATAAACTAACTAAAGTACAAAAAATAAAAAAAGAACTGTTACAAAAAAATAAAAAAATAATTTACAAACATTATAAAAATATTACAACAATTTTAAGCTAATTACACCTACTCTAAGCCCCCAAATAAAATAACAAAGCCCCCCAAAATAAAAAAATGCTCTACCCTATTCTAAAATAAAAATAGAAAAGCTCTTTTACCTTACCAGCCCTTAAAAGGGCCTTTTGCGGGGCATGCCCCAAAGAATTCTGCTCTTTTGCCTGTAAAAAAAAACATACAATACCCCCCAACATTACAACCCACCACCCACATACCCCTAACCTAACCCAAACCCCCCTTAAATAAACCTAACACTAAGCCCCTGAAGATCTCCCTACCTTATCTTCACCACGCCTGGTATCACCGATCCGTCCAGAAGAGGCTCCGAAAACTTCATCCAAGCCCAAGCGGGGGCTGAAGAGGTCCATCATCGGGCTGAAGAGGTCCATCATCGGGCTGAAGAGGTCCATCATCGAGCTGAAGAGGTCCATCATCCGGCTGAAGAGGTCCATCATCCGGCTGAAGAGGTCCATCATCCGGCTGAAGAGGTCCATCATCCGGCTGAAGTCTTGATCCAAACGTGGGCTGAAGAGATCCATCATCCGGCTGAAGTCTTCTATCAAGCAGCATCTTCAAACTTCTTTCTTCCGGATCCATCTTCATCCCGCCGACGCGGAACATCCATCCTGGCCGACGACTTCCCGATGAATGACGATTCCTTTAAATGACGTCATCCAAGATGGTGTCCCTCGAATTCCGATTGGCTGATAGGATTCTATTAGCCAATCGGAATTAAGGTAGGAAAATTCTGATTGGCTGATGGAATCAGCCAATCAGATTCAAGTTCAATCCGATTGGCTGATCCAATCAGCCAATCAGATTGAGCTCGCATTCTATTGGCTAATCGGAACAGCCAATAGAATGCAAGCTCAATCTGATTGGCTGATTGGATCAGCCAATCCGATTGAACTTGAATCTGATTGGCTGATTCAATCAGCCAATCAGATTTTTCCTACCTTAATTCCGATTGGCTGATAGAATCCTATCAGCCAATCGGAATTCGAGGGGCGCCATCTTGGATGACGTCATTTAAAGGAACCTTCATTCGGACTTAGGACGTCGTTAGAAGAGGATGGATCAGCGTCGGCTGCTTCAAGATGGTCCCGCTCCGCGCTGGATGGAAGAAGATAGAAGATGCCGTCTGGATGAAGATGTCTACCGGTCCGGATGCCCTCTTCTTGCCAGATAGGATGAAGACTTCGGACCCTCTTCTGGACCTCTTCTTGCCGGATAGGATGAAGATTTCGGACCCTCTTCTGGACGGATAGGTGATACCTGGCGTGGTGAAGATAAGGTAGGAAGATCTTCAGGGGCTTAGTGTTAGGTTTTTTAAGGGGGGTTTGGGTTAGATTAGGGGTATTCGAGTGGTGGGTTGTAATGTTGGGGGGGTATTGTATGTTTTTTTACAGGCAAAAGAGCTGTTTTCTTTGGGGCATGCCCTGCAAAAGGCCCTTTTAAGGGCTGGTAAGGTAAAAGAGCTATAAAAAATTTATTTTAGAATAGGGCAGGGCATTTTTTTATTTTGGGGGGCTTTGTTATTTTTTTAGGGGGCTTAGAGTAGGTGTAATTAGTTTAAAAATCTTGTAATCTTTTTTTATTTTTTGTAATTTAGTGGGTTTTTTTTTGTAATTTAGTGTTTATTTTTTTGTAATTTAGTTTAGTTGATTTAATTGTAGGTAATTGTAGGTAGTTTAATTAATTTATTGATAGTGTAGTGTTAGGTTTAATTGTAATTTTCCTACCTTAATTCCGATTGGCTGATAGAATCCTATCAGCCAATTGGAATTTGAGGGACGCCATTTTGGATGACGTAATTTAAAGGAACCGTCATTCGTCGGGAAGTCGTCGGCCAGGATGGATGTTCCGCGTCGGCGGGATGAAGATGGATCCGGAAGAAAGAAGATTGAAGATGCCGCTTGATAGAAGACTTCAGCCGGATGATGGACCTCTTCAGCCGGATGATGGACCTCTTCAGCCAGATGATGGACCTCTTCAGCCCGATGATGGACCTCTTCAGCCCGATGATGGACCTCTTCAGCCCCCGCTTGGGCTTGGATGAAGATTTCGGAGCCTCTTCTGGACGGATCGGTGATACCCGGCGTGGTGAAGACAAGGTAGGGAGATCTTCAGGGGCTTAGTGTTAGGTTTATTTAAGGGGGGTTTGGGCTAGATTAGGGGTATGTGGGTGGTGGGTTGTAATGTTGGGGGGGTATTGTATGCTTTTTTTACAGGCAAAAGAGCAGAATTCTTTGGGGCATGCCCCGCAAAAGGCCCTTTTAAGGGCTGGTAAGGTAAAAGAGCTTTTCAATTTTTATTTTAGAATAGGGTAGGGCATTTTTTTTATTTTGGGGGGCTTTGTTATTTTATTAGGGGGCTTAGAGTAGGTGTAATTAGCTTAAAATTGTTGTAATATTTTTATAATGTTTGGAAATAATTTTTTTATTTTTTGTAACAGTTCTTTTTTTATTTTTTGTACTTTAGTTAGTTTATTTAATTGTATTTATTTATAGGTATTTGTATGTAATTAATTTATTGATAGTGTAGTGTTAGGTTTAATTGTAGATAATTGTAGGTATTTTATTTAATTAATTTATTGATAGTGTAGTGTTAGGTTTAATTGTAACTTAGGTTAGGATTTATTTTACAGGTAATTTTGAAATTATTTTAACTAGGTAGCTATTAAATAGTTATTAACTATTTAATAGCTATTGTACCTTGTTAAAATAAATAAAAAGTTGCCTGTAAATTAATATAAATCCTAAAATAGCTACAAAATAATTATAATTTATATTGTAGCTATATTAGGGTTTATTTTACAGGTAAGTATTTAGCTTTAAATAGGAATAATTTATTTAATAAGAGTTAATTTATTTCATTAGATAAAAATTATATTTAACTTAGGGGGGTGTTAGTGTTAGGGTTAGACTTAGCTTTAGGGGTTAATATATTTAATAGAGTAGCGGTGAGGTCCAGTCGGCAGATTAGCAGTTAATACTTGAAGTTAGGTGTCGGTGATGTTAGGGAGGGCAGATTAGGGGTTAATACTATTTATTATAGGGTTATTGAGGCGGGAGTGAGGCGGATTAGGGGTTAATAATTTTATTATAGTAGTGGTGAGGTCCGGTCGGCAGATTAGGGGTTAATAATTGTAGGTAGGTGGCGGTGATGTTGGGGGCGGCAGATTAGGGGTTAATAATTATAATATAGTGGTTGGCGGTGTTAGGGGCAGCAGATTAGGGGTACATAGGGATAACGTAGGTTGCGGCGGTGTGCGGATGGCAGATTAGGGGTTAAAAAAATGTATTAGAGTCGCGGCGATGTGGGGGGCCTCAGTTTAGGGGTACATAGGTAGTTTATGGGTGTTAGTATACTTTAGAGCACAGTAGTTAAGAGCTTTATGAACCGGCGTTAGCCCAGAAAGCTCTTAACTCCTGGCTTTTTGCTGCAGCTGGAGTCTTGTCGTTAGATTTCTAACGCTCACTTCAGCCAAGACTCTAAATACCAGCGTTAGAAAGATCCCATTGAAAAGATAGGATACGCAAATGGTGTAGGGGGATCTGCGGTATGGAAAAGTCGCGGCTGCAAAGTGAGCGTTAGACCCTTTCATGACTGACTCTAAATACCAGCGGGCGTCCAAAACCAGCGTTAGGAGCCCCTAACGCTGGTTTTGACGGCTAACGTAGAACTCTAAAGCTAGGCGTTTGTTTGTAGTGATTTTTATTTTGAGATATTGGGGCTATATCTCATCAAAGATATTTGCTCTTCACATGAATATACTTTATCTTGTTGTACATAATAAAATATTTACAAAAATGTGAGGGGTATACTCACTTTTGTGGGATACTATATTTATATATATATATATATATATATATATATATATATATATATATATATATATATATATATATAAACAAAGTCCAGATTAGAACTGCACACCATGTAATTTATAGCATCTGCCAGGGTGCAATGTCAAAAAAGAATATCCATTGTGCACTGGTCTTCTATATAAATAAAATTTAACTTTTAATGATACAAAAGATTTAAAAAGTATGGGTAAACATGACGTTTCGATGCCTAACTGGCATCTTTATCAAACGTCCCAAAGCTAAGTAAGGTGGTTCCTGAGAGGTTACATCAGCTATGTGATGTTCCAATGTGAGCATAAAGATTCTGGCTTTCTTTTCTCTCTTTATAGTGATTACCGATTTCATAAAGAGGCTGCTATCAGCTGTTTCTGATCCTCTTCCCGCCGCAGTGAGAGCAGTCCGACACACCCACACATAAGTTGATTGGTTAAAGTGTCATATGTCAGTCCCAGCAATGTTTCACTCTAAGCGCATGGCTAATTACCATATAAATGCGAAGTTCCATATCCTCTGCCCTCCATTGATGTGACTAGCCAATCTCGTGGCTCTGTAGAACTCGAAAATCATCGTGCACGCCCACCGGTTACGCCTTGCATGCGATCGGGGCCAATCAAAGTTAGTACCTTGTGAAGAATGAGTGTTCCATAGGATTGTGGCATAACGATGCCGTATTCAGTGAACATAAGCCTCATTAGGTCTCAGATGATTTTTGTGCAGGTTCGATCGTCACGTTCCTTGTTGTGGACGGAGTATGTAACAGCATTATGTGGTAAGGTAGATTACGGGGTATATCACACATATATTTATTGCGACCATACAATATATGTCCCACACATTGCGGGTATACCCCTCCACATTCTTTGTACTGCAGCTTAGTGAAGGAGTAATAAGCTCATATCTGATATGGTGGTAACAAGTGGGGGGGGGTGGACCCTCTTATACTGCTTTGTACATCCACTCAGCATCCGATAGTATGAAAGCCAGAATGAAAAAAGCAAAAAAAGAAAAGCAGAAAATGAAAAAGGAAAAGAAAAGAAAAGAAAAAGAAGAAGGAAAAAGTTAAGCACATAGTTGGAGCTGTATCCATTAAAAAGTCCCATATTATATGTTAATGGCAAAAGGAGGATAGCATGTTATAAATGCTGGAACAGAATATAAGGAGCCTTGATTATCCAATAAAAGGTCCAAAATCCAGTTTGATGTTAAGTCCTTTTAGGGACACAGTGTCCAGCACATAAATCCATCTGGACTCCAGTTGCAGCAACATTCTAGCTCGATCTCCCCCTCTTCTGGATGCAGGCAAATGATCAATGATCATGCAGCGTAAACTTTATATATTGTGTTTATGTGTGGCAAAGTGTCGAGCCACAGGAAGATCAGATGTCCCTTGTTTCAATGCCTCTCTAATGGAGCATCTGTGGTTAGCCATACGATCTTTGAACGGGGTGGTCGTTTTCCCCACGTAAAATAGGGAACAGGGACAAATCAATATATAAATGACAAAGGAGCTGTTGCAATTCAAACGATGGCGGATAGTGTATCTTTTATTCTTATGCGGATGCTGGAAAGAGTCTCCCGTCTGCATGGAATTGCAATTAACACATTCCCCACACTTATAACATCCATTCTTCTGCGATTGAAGCCATGTATCAGCTTGATTGGGACCTTTCTGGTCAGTTTTGACAAGTAAATCTCTGATGCTTTTGGCACGTCTATATACACTACATTCACTCCTCTACATACCACCATACGTGATTCTATACATAAAAGATGGGATCTTTTGGAAACTGACAAAAGTCTAGCAGTTTGGAAAACAAAACCACCTAGAGTGGTTACATACTCCGCCCACGACAAGGAACGGGACGATCGAACCTGCACAAAAATCATCTGAGACCTAATGAGGCTTATGTTCGCTGAATACAGCATCGTTATGCCAGAATCCTATGGAACGCTCATTCTTCACAAGGTCCTTACTTTGATGGGATATGGAACTACGCATTGATATGGCAATTAGCCATGCGCTTAGAGTGAAACATTGCTGGAACTGACATATGACACTTTAACCAATCAACTTATGTGTGGGTGTGTCGGACCGCTCTCACTGCGGCGCGAAGAGGATCAGAAACAGCTGATAGCAGCCTCTTTATGAAATCGGTAATCACTATAAAGAGAGAAAAGAAAGCTAGAATCTTTATGCTCACATTGGAACATCACATAGCTGATGTAACCTCTCAGGAACCACCTTACTTCGCTTTGGGACGTTTGATAAAGATGCCAGTTAGGCATCGAAACGTCATGTTTACCCCTACTTTTTTAATCTTTTGTATCATTAAAAGTTAAATTTTATTTATATAGAAGACCAGTGAGTGCTGTCTTTTTTGCACAATATTTATATATATCGTGCAAAAAAGACAGCACTCACTGGTCTTCTATATAAATAAAATATATATATATATGATTCATTAGCATCCTCTGATTCAGCTAAGAACCAACATTTATATATATTTTTTATAATTTTAAGTAATAATTAATGTAGCAGAAATGCCCAAATTCTCAAAATTGACTCTCAAAATTATATACAGTATGTTTTTAAAGCAGACAACCCAAGAAATTGATCTAGGCCCATTTTACTTTATTTCTTGCCACCATATGATCTTCAGATGTATGCAAAATGCGATCATATAAAAAAAAAAGTTCCACAAACATTGGGTTCTCACTGAAATTATTTACGGCTTCTGTTCAGAAATAGTAGACACGTATGGCTTTGCCATTGGTTTTGGTAATTAGAAGAATATTAATTTTAGCTGCTCTCATCCCACTTCTGAAAGAGTATTTTCAGACATGTGGCAATGGGCCCAACCGCCCAGGGCTCATTTGGTATGGTATAACAGCAAGAATTCTCAAAATTGACCCCAAACCATATTGATATTCTTCTTTCTATTTGTATTGAATGAGATTGCTGTCAAAAAGGCAAGTGTGTGTGATTCTTTATCATTGCTTATTTATTGTGACAAATTATCAACAATGCAAAGCGTGTTCAGAAATTGATAGTCCCCGAGTGCTCAAAACGTATATCTAAGCACCCACTATTGGGGATATTCAGGTCCCAATAAACAGCGTACCAGTCTTAGACCAAAAGTCAGTGTTGTAAAAAGTCACTCAAGTTAAAACAAAGCTTGTTGTCCCGAGGAAAAATAAAGTCTACTCAATATAAGTTTGGAGCTTGCAGTAACACTAGAAAGTGCCACATACATATAAGAACATATCATCACTGACACACATTTATGCAACTGACAGTCTTCCTTTTGAGTTTTAGCTTTAGTCATAGTTTTATTTTATTCTTAGTTTTTCATCCTTTATTCTTCACTACCTATATTTCTTCTTTTGAGTATTTCTGCCTTATTTTCATTTTTTCTTATTGATTATATTTATATTTTATATTTTTACTCACATCCATTCATTCCCCGACAACTAATAGGATTGCCCTGTATACTAGCCTCTATTTCTGATAGCATACTATCTTGAGATGACTACTTATGATTCCATATTGAGCTAATCTTAAATATCAGCATTAGATTATGCCCAAGAAAAATAAGGAAACATCAGATTGTGAACATTAAGGCTCAATTATATATAAGGGCTACTAATAACACTTCTACTGTATTATACAATAGAAAAGGTATAGAATGTTTAGTTGTTTGAATGTGAATTTTATTTAATTGTCTATTACATTTTCTTTAATATGTGCATTGAATATGTACTGTTTATTCCTATTTTTGCTCATTTTAATTTACTTCATCACGGTATATTTTATTTTATTTTATTTTTCATTTCATGTTTAATATTAGTCGTAACAAGACATTATCTTGGCAAATATAATGAAGCGATAATACAAGAAATCATATGTAATAATATGGGTAAGTGTTTATATATATAATCTTCTATACACGATTCACTTTTTAACTTCACTTGCCAAGTGCGCAGCTTCTACACAGTGAGCGGAAACCCCACCTCTTCCTGGTGCGCAGCAACATCTTCCTGGCGCGCGGCAACCTCTTCCTGAACCATAGAGACTAACTGTTTCATGTGCGCAGGGGCGGGTTTGTCCGTTCTCGCGAGTGTCCGTAAAGAGAGGGTCCGTAATAGCTATGTACGTACTCGCGAGTGTCCGTAAAGTGAAGGTCCGTAAAGCGGGGTATGCCTGTATACATTTTTTACCCCATGTTTTCAGTTCATACTCTAACACTGCCAAGATATTTAATGCTTGTCACTAAAGGAAGTCTTAGTATGTACATATTCTTGCTTTATAATACATAAAAGGATTATGTATATATATATATATATATATATATATATATATATGTTTAATATAAGCCAAGTTTTCTATGGTCTGGCATTCCAGAGCAGTTGTATTCTTTTTGACATAGAATGCATATAGATATTTACTATTGAACAGACTTATGCCCATACAAATTGCGCTGGACAGCCACACCATTGGCTTACATTCAAAATCTCCAATAATTGGTAGAAAATTTGTTTAAAAGCTGTCACAACTAGATTCGAATTAGCCTCCGAAGAAGCGCATCTATGCATGCGCGAAACGCGTCAGGCGTTCTCAACTGTGACCTTGTTTGTATACCACTTTGGGATTGTACAATGAACACTGTTTACTACAGCAGATTCTACGTTCTAATTGGTGCATTTTCTTTTGACTTTGTATTTATTGTGACATACAAATACAAATCTAAATTTACAAATACATTTTTTTTGTAAAAACATTTTTGTTTTTTAGAATAAAAACTTTAATTACAAAAACAATTTTTTTTTTGGAAGTACATTTTTGTTTTTTGGAAGTACAATCTTCTTCTTTGGAAATACAATACATTTTTTTCACTTGGAAGTACAATATTGTTTTGTTTTTTTAAAATTACACTTCCAGCATGTGTGAAAACACTGTCAAAAATAAACGCTAGTTCCCATTTTGCTTTTGATGTCACAGCAAGTTAGTTCAGCAGTTTGCATGGAATCTAGCTACTGCTTTGCATTTAAATAAATGTTGAGAAATAGCTAGCAACCACAGCACATCTCAGGTAAACCTTTAACATTTATAATGTAACGCATACAACATTGCTTCTCATTTGCATCATACAACACTATACAGAGGAATATTGATTTTGATGTTTTAATTACATTTTTCATGATAGCAGGAAAACTGTCTGTAGCTCGGGTTGCCACAAGGGTTGTCACCTCAGCCATGTTTTCCTGGACAGTTATGAGTTATACATGTTGCAGGGTGCAGAGAAGGGAACATGAATTTCGACCTTGGACAGCACAATTCATGTTCATCTCTGCACACCCTGGAGCATGTATAACTCATAAGTGTCTAGTCTAGGAAAAATTGGCTGAGGTGGCAACGTAGTATGTGATCTGCTTTTATAATATGTTTTTTTTATGTTGTCATTTACCATACAACCTGTTTTAACATGCGAAAAGTGCTTATTCTGCCTTGCTTTTTACAATAATGTACTAAGGAATATTGATTTTGTCAGCCATTTCTCCACTCTTAATTGAAAGCAAAACAGATTGCTGTGACATCACAAGTCCTTTAGGAAAACGGGAACTAGCATTTATTTTTATCAGTGTTTTGACACATGCTATTAGCAGGGCCGGCCTTTGGGCAAGGCGAGTGAGGCGGCCACCTCGGGCCCCACAGTTAGGGGGGCCCCGCCGTGAGAATCCAAACACTTTTTTTTGTTATAACTTTTTTTGTGTGCATGCACTGCCACTTTTTATTTTTTATTTTTTTGCCGCCATTTTTATTTAAATTTTTTGTGTGCAAGTTTTTTCAGCAGCCGGCGTGTGGATACATGTAATAACGTGTAATAGTAGCAGCCGGCGGGGCATGGTAACACTCAAGCAGAAAGGTAAAAGTAGGAAGGAGGCAAAGGCCCAGGACATGCTACATATTGTGCTTGGAATCTCTCTGCTGGAGACGGGGAGTTGATATGGATGCAAAGGCAGGGCAATAGCCCCAAATATGCGACTAGACGGCAGACTCATTTGAGAATTTGTTCAGTTTTATGCTCTGTGATATTGACTTGTGTAGAGGGGCTCTCCTGAAGCTTTTAATGTAGTACATATTAAATTGCAAGCATGTATGGTCTGTGTACTGTGGCCTTGACAGGTCTGACTCTGATTAATCTCTTATCTAATGGAGATCTGCTAGTATGTGCTGCTATGCAAGTATATAGGGGGCATAGGGCCTAAAATTAAATGTATAGCCCTGCAGTACTAAACAAAAAGGAAGAAAAAAAAAAAAAAAACAAGCAGAGAGCTATTTAAAAGCAGAGTAATCAGGTAAATTAAAAAAATAAATAAAAATAAAATAAACTCTCATGCAAATTACAAAAATGGAGGGGCTATGAGCGTGGGCGTTAAGGTAGTGGAAAATTGTTCCTTATATGCAATGATATCTATTGACAATTTCTATATTATCATCATTTTTATGTTTGTAATTCTGTGGATGCAAATTAACCCAAGACCTGCCAGGGGGGATTTGCAGCTTCTGATGGTTTGTCATGGGACGGCTCCCCAGAGTACACTGTGTTTAGGCCATCAGTAGGAAAACAGCCCCCTGACTCTTATTAAGTAAATTTGGTCCACAGTAAAATATTTTCTTTGTGATTAAAAAATTATTTTCTTTCAGCTAGATTACGAGTTTTGAGCGCTATAGGGAAATTAATGACCGCCACAAAAGCGGTGGTATTTAACCTCCCTATAGCGCTGCTATTACAGGTTTTGTAAAACCTGGCTTGTGCGGGCGATATGGTTGCGTTCAGCTCCATACCTCACCCAAATACAAGCAGTGTTTTGTCGTGCTCGTGCGCGATTTCCCCGTAGACGTCAATGGGGAGAGTCGGCTAATAAAAAGCCTAACACCTGCGATCACGGAAACAAAGAAAAAGTTATGTTTATACCTAACACCTTAACATAAAAACCACGTCTAAACACCAATAATATTCTGCCCCTAACATCGCCGCCACCTACATTACAGTTATTAACCCCTAATCTGCCGCCCCGATATCGCCGTCACCTACATACAGTTATTAACCCCTAATCTGCTGCCCCTAACATCGCTGCAACCTACATAATGTTATTAACCCCTAATCTGCTGCCCATAACATCGCCGCCACCTAAATAAAACTATTAACCCCTAATCTGTCGCTCCCGATATTGCCGCCACCTACATTACAGTTATTAACCCCTAATCTGCTGCCCCTAATGTCGCAACCACTATACTAAAGTTATTAACCCCTAAACATCTGGCCTCCAACATCACTAACACTAAATAAATATATTAACCCCTAAACCTAACCCTAACATAACCCTAACCCTAAGCATAACCCTAACGTAACCCTAAGCCTGTCTAACCCTAACCCCCCTAACTTAAATATAATTAAAATAAATCTAAATAAAACTTACAATTATTACCTAAATAATTCCTATTTAAAACTAAATACTTACCTGTAAAAAAAAAAAACTAAGCTAGCTACAAAATAACTAATAGTTACATTGTAGCTAGCTTAGGTTTTATTTTTATTTCACAGGTAAGTTTGTATTTATTTTAACTAGGTAAACTAGTTAGTAAATACCTGTAAAATAAAACCTAACCTGCCTTACACTAAAACCTAACATTACAATAAAATAAAAAAAATATATAAAAAATAAAATACAATAAATTAAATTAATAAAATACAATTATCTAAATTACAAAAAATACAATTATCTAAATTACAAAAAAAATAAACACTAAATTACACAAAATAAAAAACAAAATTATCAAAAATAAAAACGAATTACTCCTAATCTAATAGCCCTATCAAAATAAAAAAGCCCACCCAAAAAAAACTAAAAAACCCTAGCCTACACTAAACTGTCAATGGCATTGCCCCAAATAAATCAGCTCTTTTACCTGTTAAAAAAATACAAACACCCCCCAACAGTAAAACCCACCAAACCCCCAAAATAAAAATCTATCTAAATAAACCTAAGCTAACCATTGCCCTGAAAATGGCATTTGGATGGGCATTGCCCTTAAAAGGGCATTTAGCTCTTTTACATTAACCAAACCCTAAGCTAAAAATAAAACCCACCCAATAAACCCTTAAAAAAACCTAACACTAACCCCCGACGATCCACTTACAGTTCTCAAAGACCGGACATCTATCCTCATCCAGGCGGCAGAAGTCGTCATCTTTTATTTCATATTTTCGTTTTTATTTTGTGGAATTTAGTGTTTATTTTTTTTGTAATTTAGATAATTGTATTTTATTAATTTAATTTATTTTATTGTAATGTTAGGTTTTAGTGTAAGGCAGGTTAGGTTTTATTTTACAAGTAAATTTGTATTTATTTTAACTAGGTAGTTAGTAAATAGTTCATAACTATTTACTAACTAGTCTACCTAGTTAAAATAAATACAAACTTACCTGTGAAATAAAAATAAAACCTAAGCTAGCTAATATATAACTATTAGCTATATTGTAGCTACCTTAGGTTTTATTTTATAGGTAAGTATGTATTTAGTTTTAAATAGGAATTATTTAGGTAATAATTGTAAGTTTTATTTAGATTTATTTTAATTATATTTAAGTTAGGGGGTGTTAGGGTTAGATTTAGGCTTAGGGTTACGTTTGGGTTAGGTTTAGGGGTTAATATATTTATGTAGTGATGTGGGAGGACAGAGGTTAAGGGGTTAATAGGTTATTTTATTATATTTCGTTGTGGGGGGCTTGCGGTTTAGTGGTTAATAGGTTTATTATAGCAGCGGTGTTGGTGAACGGCAGATTAGGGGTTAATAATATTTAAATAATGTTTGCGATGCGGGAGGACGGCAGCTTAGGGGTTAATAGGTTTATTATAGTGGCGACTATGTCGGGGAGCGGCGGAATAGGGGTTTATACATTTTTTAAGTGGCTGCGATGTCCGGAGCGGCATATTAGGGGTTAATATTTTTATTTTAGTATTTACGATGCGGGAGTCAGCCAATCAGATTCAAGTTCAATCCGATTGGCTGATCCAATCAGCCAATCAGATTGAGCTCGCATTCTATTGGCTGATCGGAACAGCCAATAGAATGCGAGCTCAATCTGATTGGCTGATTCCATCAGCCAATCAGATTTTTCCTACCTTAATTCCGATTGGCTGATAGAATCCTATCAGCCAATCGGAATTGAGGGGATGCCATCTTGGATGACGTCCCTTAAAGGAGCCGTCATTCGTCGTAGTCCGTCGGTGAAGAAGGTGGTTCCGCGTCGGCGGAAGGAAGATTCAAGACCCGGCTTGGAAGATGACTTCGCCCGGATAGAAGACCTCTTCAGCGCCTCTTTGAAGATGACATCGGCCGGATCGAAGACTTCTTCAGCGCCGCCTGGATGATGACTTCATCGGATGGAAGATTTCTTCAGCGCCGCTTGGAGGATTAACTTCTTCCGCTCCGGATGTCCTCTTCAGTTCCATCGGTGGCTCGGCTGAGTGAAGACGACTCAAGGTAGGATGATCTTCAGGGGATTAGTGTTAGGTTTTTGTAAGGGGGGTTTGGGTTAGATTAGGGGTATGTGGGTGGTGGGTTTTAATGTTGGGGGGGGTTGTATTTTTCTTTTACAGGCAAAAGAGCTGAACTTTTTGGGGCATGCCCCCACAAATGGCCCTTTTAAGGGCTGGTAAGGTAAAAGAGCTTTGAAATTTATTTAATTTAGAATAGGGTAGGGATTTTTTTTATTTTGGGGGGGTTTGTTATTTTATTAGGGGGCTTAGATTAGGTGTAAGTAGCTTAAAATTGTTGTAATATTTTTAACATGTTTGTAACTTACTTTTTTATTTTTTGTAACTTAGCTTTTTTATTTTTTGTACTTTAGTTAGTTTATGTAATTGTATTTAATTGTAGTTATTTGTAGGTAGTTTATTTAGTTAATTTAATGATAGTGTAGTATTAGGTTTAATTGTAACTTAGGTTAGGATTTATTTTACAGGTAATTTTGTATTTCTTTTAGCTAGGTAGTTATTAAATAGTTAATAACTATTTAATAACTATTCTAACTAGCTAAAATAAATACAAAGTTACCTGTAAAATAAATATAAATCCTAAGATAGCTATAATATAATTATTAATTATATTGTAGCTATCCTAGGGTTTATTTTACAGGTAAGTATTTATTTTTAAATAGGAATAATTTATTAAAGTATAGTGTAGTGTTAGGTGTAATTGTAACTTAGGTTAGGATTTATTTCACAGGTACATTTCTCTTTATTTTAGCTAGGTAAGCTATTAAATAGTTAATAACTATTTAATAGTTATTGTACATGGTTAAAATAAATTGAAAGTTACCTGTAAAATAAATATAAATCCTAAGATAGCTAGAATATAATTATTATTTATATTGTAGCTATATTAGGGTTTATTTTAAAGGTAAGTATTTAGTTTTAAATAGGATTCATTTAGTTAATAAGAGTTAATTTATTTAGATTTATTTAATTAATATTTAAGTTAGGGGGGCGTTAGGGTTAGGGTTAGACTTAGGTTTAGGGGTTAATAATTTTATTACAGTGGCGGCGGCGTAGTGGGGGGCAGGATAGGGGTTAATAAATTTATTATAGGTGGCGACGGTGTAGGGGGGGCAGATTAGGGGTTAATAAATTTATTATAGGTGGCGACGGTGTAGGGGGGGCAGGATAGGGGTTAATACATTTAATATAGGTTGCGGCGGGTTCAGGGAGCGGCGGTTTAGGGGTTAATACATTTATTATAGTTGCGGTGGGCTCCGGGAGCGGCGGTTTAGGGGTTAATATGTATAGAGTAGCTTGCGGTGGGCTCCGGGAGCGGCGGTTTAGGGGGTAATAACTTTATTTAGTTGCGGCGGTGTAGGGGGGGTCAGATTAGCGGTGTTTAGACTCGGGGTACATGTTAGGGTGTTAGGTGTAGACAGCTCCCATAGGAATCAATGGGATGTCTGTCAGCAGCGAACTTGTACTTTCGCTATGGTCAGACTCCCATTGATTCCTATGGGATCCGCCACCTCCAGGGGTGGCGGTTTGAAAACCAGGTACGCTGGGCCATAAAAGTGCCGAGCGTACCTGCTAGTTTTTTGATAACTAGCAAAAGTAGTGAGATTGTGCCGCACTTGTGTGCGGAACATCTGGAGTGACGTAAGAATCGATCTGTGTCGGACTGAGTCCGGCGGATCGAAGTTTACGTCACAAAATTCTACTTTTGCCGGTCTCGAGCCTTTGATAACTAAGGCGAATCAGCCTCGCCACAAATACGCTGCGGAATTCCAGCGTATTTGAGGTTGACGGCTTGATAACTAGGCCCCCATGTGTTTGTGTATATATATATGTGTGTGTTTTAGTCCATAGAACTGGCTCACCTCAACTTCCAATCTACTGGGACAGAAGCTGAGACCACACAGCACCTGTGCACATTCCTGCTGCCTATAACTGTGGGTCAGATCTGCAGTATTATGACCATATGGCAGTGAATTAGGTATAAAAATGGAAAAGTGAAGCAAGGGATAGGGTTGCCAGCCAGCTTGTATTTTTTTTTAACATTTTATGGTTCTTGCCAATGTAGATAAAGAATAAATAGAGAAATAAAGGCCCAGAGATTAAAAGAAGGAAAAGATACAGTGCCAAAGTAAAAGTAAAACAGGACATCAACATGAGATCATTATTATTGATAATGTGCTCAATGTGTGTGGGACTGGGACCAGGGGGAGGAGAAGATGTGTAGAGTAGTCAGGGGCTGGCTAGGAGGTCAGATGTAGCATGTAGCTAGCCTCACCACATGTATATACACTACTCTCTCTAGTGTGATGCTCACCACATGTATTTAACACTGCTATGTCACTATCTGCTGCACAAGGTACACTACTCTCTCCAGTGTGATGCTCACCACATGTATTTAGCACTGCTATGTCACTATCTGCTGCAGAAGGTACAATACTCTCTCCAGTGTGATGCTCACCACATGTATTTAGCACTGCTATGTCACTATCTGATGCACAAGGTACACTACTCTCTCCAGTATGATGCTCACCACATGTATGTAGCACTGCTATGTCACTATCTGCTGCACAAGGTACTCTACTCTCTCCAGTGTGATGCTCACCACATGTATTTAGCACTGCTATGTCACTATCTGCTGCAGAAGGTACAATACTCTATCCAGTGTGATGCTCACCACATTTATTTAGCACTGCTGTGTCACTGGAGCTCACTTATTCCGTTGGCGACGTCGCCAGACATAGACAACACCAAGGGAGTAATCTATCTGCTGCACAAGGTACACTACTCTCTCCAGTGTGATACTCAACACTTGTATTTAGCACTGCTATGTCACATTTTACAATACTCTCTCTAATGTGATGCTCACCACATTTATTTAGCACTGCTGTGTCACTGGAGCTCACTGAGAAACAAGCAGAGTAGAAAAGGAGGGGAGGGAATGAAAGCAAATCCTGCATACAGCTGCACTAGATGTGTTTTCAGCTTCTCCCATGTTGTAATAGTCAGAGGAGAACTACTATTCCTGCAGTATGGAAGGTAAGCTAGGGTAAACTGTACATAGGAGAAGCTGAAAACACATCTAGTGCAGCCGTATGCAGGATTAGCTTTCATTCCCTCCCCTCCTTTTCTACTCTGCTTGTTTCTCAGTTAGCTCCAGTGACACAGCAGTGCTAAATAAATGTGGTGAGCATCACATTAGAGAGAGTATTGTAAAATGTGACATAGCAGTGCTAAATACAAGTGTTGAATATCAAACTGGAGAGAGTAGTGTACCTTGTGCAGCAGATAGATTACTCCCGTGGTGTTGACTATGTCTGGCGACATCGCCAAAGGAATAAGTCCTGGTTTAATCCAGGTACCCAGGAAAAACTTACTGGGGGTAAAAACAAAAATAAAAATAGACGCCACCAAAATAGGAGTAATAGACAGAGGCTACAGGATCCTCATTCTGACCCCCCCAAAGAAAGTAACATTTTCTGACTCAGAGGCAGAGGCCTCTGATGAAGACAGCTTTGCCTCTAGTTTTGAAGGTGCTTCAGGGGATGAACAGATGTCAGAGGGGGGGAATGTTACCTGTAGAGAATGAAATATGAAATCTGTATGTCAGGTGGTGGCAATAAAGGTATTCTGAAAGGCTCTGTACATCTAGGGGCTAGACCTAAATCAGGAAGAGTAGAGACTCATTCCCAATATACCATAAAGAATGACTCACAAAAAATTAAGCACCCAAATAAAGGGCCTGTTGTTACTATTACTCAGGTTTTTCAAGAGGCCGAGAGACAATTTCAAGGAGGGGGAGGTCAGAATCAAGGGACTATGGGACCAGGTATGGAGAGTCAGGGACAACCCAGGTACACATTGAGGGCCAAAAATTACAACAAAAAAACAGAAGAAATATTAATAGATATGGTGATTAACATCTCTTCTTATGTCCTGACTATTACTGAATGGAAGGTTCTCAATTATGGTCTAGGCTTTGTTCCATCTAGAACATTTGATTTATTTCAGACTATTTTAGATGTCAACAAACTAGTTAGAGATTTAACTTTACATAGGTTTTTCTCAGGTGAAAGTACTTCTGAACAAATGCCTAGAAGTCTGAGCCCTTTGAGGTCTGATATACCTAGCTCTATGTCTTTTGAGGACACCTGTGCTTTGGTTTCCCTTGAGAGCTTACAGGGTGAGGAATTTGTAATTGAAGATCCTCACTTGCAGACCACTAATCCTGTCCTTAGGTCCAAATCTACCTTTTACCCCCTCCAAGACAGAGGTAAAGCCCTAGAGGGTTTTTTTACCAGGGAGTTGTAGAGGACCTAACACAGCTATCTAGATCCTCACAAGGAGGTACACAAAATGTGTCTGTTAAGGAGAAAGAAGCCTTAATTAGTCTACGTGAGAATGACCAAATTGGGATTAAGCAGTTTGATAAAGGTGGTAGTGTGGATTTTATGGATAGGACCAGTTATATTGATGAGGCAGTTCGTCAATTAAGCGATGTAGACACCTATACCATGTTACCAGGTAATCCCACTTTAGGTTTTCAAATGAACTTAGGCACATTTTGGGTGAGGCGGTGGAGGAGGGCCTCCCAAAAGTCCATAAGAGCATTACCAATGTTAAAGGTAGACCAATAGTGGCTGGTATAGTGTCTCTAATGGAACCCTTGTCTAAATGGGTTGACTATTTTTTACAGCCACTTGTACCTAAATTGCCTAGTTATGTGAGAGACACCACACAGACTTTGCAGGTCATGGAGATCATTGAATGGAGGGAGAAGTTTAGTTGGCTTACAGTAGACATTGTCTCATTGTACTCGTCCATTCCTCGCCAACATGGCCTTACAGCCATTAGATACTTTCTTGACTTGTATATGGACCTATCTTGTGAAATAAAAGATTTTCTAATTCGGGCAGTCAAGTTCCTGTTGGAACATAATTTATTTATGTTTCAGCAATGCTACTACCTCCAGAGGCATGGCACAGCGATGGGGGCAAAATTTGCCCCATCCTACGCCAACCTGTTCATGGGTTGGTGGGAGAGGTGCCACGTCCATGGAGGTACTGGCATCCCCTCAGCTCATATTGTCAAATACATCAGATTCATTGATGACCTACTAATTGAATGGTCCTCTGAACAAGAACAGGCGGAATGCTTTGTGAGCAACCTGAATAGAAATACTATAGGGATACAATTTACCTATGAATGGCAAAAGGATATTATCAACTTTCTTGATGTGTCTCTGAGAGGTATGAGGTCAGCAGGTAAGGTG
This sequence comes from Bombina bombina, assembly GCF_027579735.1. Lineage (NCBI taxonomy): Eukaryota > Metazoa > Chordata > Amphibia > Anura > Bombinatoridae > Bombina > Bombina bombina. Next base: position 886,715,078 of record NC_069502.1, read on the forward strand.
ATTTACACTATTTTTATTAATCCCATTGCGGGGAACAGCCTATTACATTACATGCCAGGAGCCAAGGGGCAGTTTATGAGGCTGGAAAGAAACTGTACCCTAAATGGTTCCTTCAAGAAAGAGAGTGGATGCCTTAGTCAAAGATTGAGGAATAGAGGTTACCCAAAAAGGGTGGTGGATAGAGCCTATAAGGAAGTACAATATATGAGTAGAGGATCTATGCTTACTTTTGTGTCCAGGACCTCACAGAGGAAAGGGTCAATTGACCAACTTCAACCCAGATTTGTGGCCTGTTTCTCGAACCAGATCTGTAAAATCATAAATAGAAATTAAGAAAGAATGTGGAAAAAGGCTGTGCTTTAACTGCAAAAAGGAATGTCACATTGGGGAATATGTTATCCCCTAGCCTGTTAAAAGACAAATCCTCTGGGAGCTCCTGGCTACACTGTACTGGTACCTATAGATGTGGCAGGAGAACATGCACTTCTTGTGATCATGTACAGGTTTCAAAATCATTCACCTCCTACCAGACAGGGGAGGAATTCCCCACTAGGGGGTGTGTGAATTGCAAGAGTTTGTATGTTATCTACCTAGTGGAATGTACAGAATGTAACAGGGTATATGTAGGTAGGACAACTAGGGAAGTAGGTACCCGCATAAGGGAACACTTGTCCTACATCTCGGATGAGAAACCTTGCTCAGGCTTGTCCAGGCATTCCTTGGAGATCCACCATAAAAACGTGGATACATTTAAATGGAAAGCAATTGAGCAGGTTCAGAGACCATCTAGAGGTGGGGACAAGCTCTCAATACTCTGTAGACAGGAAACCTATTGGATATTTAAGCTGAATAGTTTGGTTCCAATAGGTTTCAATTCGGAATTCAACATTATTAATTTTTGACAGAGATAAATTTGCATCAACATTTTGATTAATTTTTTGAATTTCTTGTTCTTTTTGCTATGTGGGTACTATGTATCTTTTTATATAAGAATGTCTTTATTTAGGTTTCAAAAATCTTGTGGATGTTTTGTGTTTTATATGGTTGCATTAAGAATATTAATGTCACTACATTCTTATGTTTCACCTATTTATTGATAATTATTTGGTCCCTCTAGACATCTAGATATGTATAAAGACCTGTTTCAATATGTGAATACCATTATGTCCAGGTTTAATCTGTTTATTTAGGTTATGTTATACTCTGATTGTTCACAATCTGGTTATTTAAGGGTCATTCCTAGGCCAACCCTCTCTTTTTGTTTTAACCTATCAGAATGTGGTAGATGGTTTAAAGGTCTGCCACAGGTGCAGAAAATGTATGTCTATGATTACGGTGTAACACCAAAACTGGTCAGGCGTTTTTTTCTGGATTGTCTAATGGAATGTCTACCATCTCCTGTGTGCTTTTATTTTTTGCACAAATAAAGCTTGATGTTTTACTCTATTTCCTATCTAAGGCTTTATGGACTCTTTATTCATTGCTCCCTAAAGACTCTACTATTCAGGGACGCATACAACCTTCACTAACTTTCCTATCTCCACTGCTATCCCCTTAAACCCCATAGCATGTAAGCCTATGAGCTCAGCTATTTGTAGTCCACCTTCATAAGAGCCGACTACAACAGTGCAACTCTTGGCAGAACCCTCTACCCATTTGATCCCTGTAATTGTTTTTTATATACCACCTATGTTCATAGCGCTGAGGAACCTGTTAGCGCTCTACAAATACCTGATAATAATAATAAAATGACATGCTATTGTGAAATAAACTTCTTGTATTTTGCCACAAGGTTTTAAAATTGTTTATGTCTTATGACAACTCTCAATGGCGCCAATACTCTACTTGTGTTTTACCTCAAGGTTATAATATTGTTTGTTTTGGGGTTTTTTGTGCTAATTACTAATGATATGATGCCAAAGGATTGTTTAAAAGGGTATAAATACCCCTTTTCTGAATTTATGGGAGCAGAAAATATTATCTAAACCAAAATGCTGTCAAGACTGTCTGGTATGGTATAATATTTATTTATAAGCCAGCAAGATAAAAGTATTGTAACTATGCAACATTGTATGGATATTTTTACATTTCCATTGTATTTAATTAGCAAAATACATGTATCTTTTTACACCGGTTCAATTTGCGCTGTTTCAGAATAACAACCTTTTTTTTCCAGTCATGGGACTGCTATTGAAATGCATTGAAAAGCAGTGCACTAATTAAAATAGCCAGTAGGTGGAGCTGTCCACTTGTGTTTCAGCAAAGTTAAAGGGCCATAAAACCCAAATGTTTAAACACTTGAAAGTGATGCAGCATAGCTGTAAAAAGCTGGCTAGAAAATATCTCCTGAACAACTCTATGTAAAAAAGAAAACAGAATTTATGCTAACCTGATAAATTACTTTCTCCAACGGTGTGTCCGGTCCACGGCGTCATCCATAACTTGTGGGAATATTCTCTTCCCCAACAGGAAATGGCAAAGAGCACAGCAAAAGCTGTCCATATAGTCCCTCCTAGGCTCCGCCCACCCCAGTCATTCGACCGACGGACAGGAGAAAAAACAGGAGAAACCATAAGGTGCCGTGGTGACTGTAGTTAAAGAAAGAAATTCATCAAACCTGATTAAAAAAACAGGGCGGGCCATGGACCGGACACACCGTTGGAGAAAGTAATTTATCAGGTAAGCATAAATTCTGTTTTCTCCAACATTGGTGTGTCCGGTCCACGGCGTCATCCATAACTTGTGGGAACCAATACCAAAGCTTTAGGACACGGATGAAGGGAGGGAGCCAATCAGGTTACCTAAACAGAAGGCACCACGGCTTGCAAAACCTTTCTCCCAAAAATAGCCTCTGAAGAAGCAAAAGTATCAAATTTGTAGAATTTGGCAAAAGTGTGCAGGGAAGACCAAGTCGCTGCCTTACATATCTGATCAACAGAAGCCTCGTTCTTGAAGGCCCATGTGGAAGCCACAGCCCTAGTAGAGTGAGCTGTGATGCGTTCAGGAGGCTGTCGTCCGGCAGTCTCGTAAGCCAATCGGATGATGCTTTTCAGCCAAAAGGAAAGAGAGGTAGCAGTAGCTTTTTGACCTCTCCTCTTGCCAGAATAAACGACAAACAGAGAAGACATTTGTCTGAAATCCTTTGTTGCTTGTAAAAAGAACTTTAAAGCACGAACTACATCTAAATTGTGTAACAAACGTTCCTTCTTTGAAACTGGATTCGGACACAAAGAAGGCACAACTATTTCCTGGTTAATATTCTTGTTGTAAACAACCTTTGGAAGGAAACCAGGTTTAGTACGCAAAACAACCTTATCTGAATGGAACACCAGATAGGGCGGATTACACTGCAAAGCAGATAACTCAGAAACTCTTCTAGCAGAAGAAATAGCAACCAAAAACAGAACTTTCCAAGATAACATCTTGATATCTATGGAATGTAGAGGTTCAAACTGAACCCCTTGAAGAACTGAAAGAACTAAATTCAGACTTCAGGGAGGAGTCAAAGGTCTGTAAACAGGCTTGATCCTGACCAAAGCCTGAACAAAAGCTTGAACATCAGGCACAGCTGCCAGTCGTTTGTGTAACAGGACAGATAAAGCAGAAATCTGTCCCTTTAGAGAACTCGCTGATAATCCTTTATCCAAACCTTCTTGGAGAAAGGAAAGGATCCTAGGAATTTTGATCTTACTCCATGAGAATCCCTTGGATTCACACCAACAGATATATCTTTTCCATATTTTATGGTAAATTTTTCTAGTTACAGGTTTTCTGGCTTGTACCAGAGTATCTATTACAGAATCCGAAAACCCACGCTTAGATAAAATCAAGCGTTCAATTTCCAAGCCGTTAGCTGGAGGGAAACTAGATTTGGATGTTCGAATGGACCCTGTACTAGAAGATCCTGTCTCAAAGGTAGCTTCCATGGTGGAGCCGATGACATATTCACCAGGTCTGCATACCAAGTCCTGCGTGGCCACGCAGGAGCTATCAAGATCACCGAGGCCCTCTCCTGCTTGATCCTGGCTACCAGCCTGGGAATGAGAGGAAACGGTGGAAACACATAAGCTAGGTTGAAGGTCCAAGGCGCTACTAATGCATCCACTAGAGTCACCTTGGGATCCCTGGATCTGGACCCGTAGCAAGGAACCTTGAAGTTCTGACGAGACGCCATCAGATCCATGTCTGGAATGCCCTATAATTGAGTCAACTGGGCAAATATCTCTGGGTGGAGTTCCCACTCCCCCGGGTGGAATGTCTGACGACTCAGATAATCCGCCTCCCAGTTTTCCACTCCTGGGATGTGGATCGCAGATAGGTGGCAGGAGTGATCCTCCGCCCATTTTATGATTTTGGTCACTTCTCTCATCGCCAGGGAACTCCTTGTTCCCCCCTGATGGTTGATGTAAGCAACAGTCGTCATGTTGTCTGATTGGAATCTTATGAATCTGGCCTTTGCTAGTTGAGGCCAAGACCTGAGAGTATTGAATATCGCTCTCAGTTCCAGAATGTTTATCGGGAGAAGAGACTCTTCCCGAGACCATAGCCCCTGAGCTTTCAGGGAGTCCCAGACCGCGCCCCAGCCCACTAGACTGGCGTCTGTCGTGACGATGACCCACTCTGGACTGCGGAAGCTCATTCCCTGGGACAGGTGATCCTGGGTTAGCCACCAACGGAGTGAGTCTCTGGTCTTCTGATCTACTTGAATCACTGGAGACAAGTCTGTATAGTCCCCATTCCACTGTTTCAGCATGCACAGTTGTAATGGTCTTAGATGAATTCACGCAAAAGGAACTATGTCCATTGCTGCAACCATCAACCCTACTACTTCCATGCACTGAGCTATGGAAGGTCGTGGAACAGAGTGAAGAACTTGACAAGCGTTTAGAAGTTTCGACTTTCTGACATCTGTCAGGAAAATCTTCATTTCTAAAGAATCTATTATTGTCCCCAAGAAAGGAACTCTTGTTGATGGAGACAGGGAACTTTTTTTCTATGTTCACTTTCCATCCGTGAGATCTGAGAAAGGCCAGAACGATGTCTGTGTGAGCCTTTGCCTTTGAAAGAGACAACGCTTATATCAGAATGTCGTCCAAGTAAGGTGCCACTGCAATGCCCCTTGGTCTTAGAACCGCTAGAAGGGACCCGAGTACCTTTGTGAAAATTCTTGGAGCAGTGGCTAGCCCGAATGGGAGAGCCACAAACTGGTAATGTTTGTCCAGAAAGGCGAACCTTAGGAACTGATAATGATCTTTGTGGATAGGAATATGTAGATACGCATCCTTTAGATCCACGGTAGTCATAAATTGACCCTCCTGGATTGTAGGTAAAATCGTTCGAATGGTTTCCATTTTGAACGATGGCACTCTGAGAAATTTGTTTAGGAACTTTAAATCCAGAAACAGATTTGAGTAAAACCCCCTTCCTTGTTCCACGGTTGGAACTGGGTGTATCACTCCCATTTTTAACAGGTCTTCTACACAATGTAAGAATGCCTGTCTCTTTATTTGGTTTAAGGATAAGTGAGACATGTGGAACCTTCCCCTTGGGGGTAGTTCCTTGAATTCCAGAAGATAACCCTGAGAAACTATTTCTAGTGCCCAGGGATCCTGAACATCTCTTGCCCAAGCCTGAGCGAAAAGAGAGCCTGCCCCCTACTAGATCCGGTCCCGGATCGGGGGCTACTCCTTCATGCTGTCTTGTTAGCAGCAGCAGGTTTCTTGGCCTGCTTACCATTGTTCCAGCCTTGCATCGGTTTCCAAGCTGGTTTGGTTTGCAAAGCATTACCCTCTTGTCTAGAGGCTGCAGAGTTGGAGGCCGGTCCGTTCCTGAAATTGCGAAAGGAACGAAAATTAGACTTATTCTTGGCCTTGAAAGGCCTATCTTGTGGGAGGGCGTGGCCCTTACCCCCAGTGATGTCTGAGATAATCTCTTTCAATTCTGGCCCAAAAAGAGTTTTACCCTTGAAAGGGATATTAAGCAATTTTGTCTTGGAAGATACATCTGCTGACCAAGACTTTATCCAGAGCGCTCTGCGCGCCACAATTGCAAACCCAGATTTTTTCGCCGCTAATCTAGCTAACTGTAAAGCGGCATCTAAAATAAAGGAATTAGCTAACTTAAGTGCGTGAACCCTGTCCATAACCTCCTCATACGGAGTCTCTCTACTGAGCGACTTTTCTAGTTCTTCGAACCAGAACCACGCTGCTGTAGTGACAGGAATAATGCACAAAATAGGTTGCAGGAGGTAACCTTGCTGTGCAAAAATCTTTTTAAGCAAACCCTCCAATTTTTTATCCATAGGATCTTGGAAAGCACAATTATCCTCGATAGGAATAGTAGTGCGCTTGGCTAGTGTAGAAACTGCCCCCTCGACCTTAGGGACTGTCTTCCATAAGTCCTTTCTGGGGTCGACCATAGGAAATAATTTCTTAAATATAGGAGGGGGAACAAAAGGTATGCCGGGCTTCTCCCACTCCTTATTCACTATGTCCGCCACCCGCTTGGGTATAGGAAAAGCGTCTGGGTGCACCGGAACCTCTAGGAACTTGTCCATCTTGCACAATTTTTCTGGAATGACCAGGTTGTCACAATCATCCAGAGTAGATAGCACCTCCTTAAGCAGTGCGCGGAGATGCTCTAATTTAAATTTAAATGTCACAACATCAGGTTCTGCCTGTTGAGAAATTCTACCTGAATCTGAAATTTCCCCATCTGACAAAACCTCCCTCACGGCCCCTTCAGATTGGTGTGAGGGTATGACAGAGCAATTATCATCAGCGCCCTCCTGCTCCACAGTGTTTAAAACAGAGCAATCGCGCTTTCTCTGATATGCAGGCATTTTGGATAAAATATTTGCTATGGAGTTATCCATTACTGCCGTCAATTGTTGCATAGTAATAAGCATTGGCGCGCTAGAAGTACTAGGGGCCTCCTGCGTGGGCAAAACTGGTGTAGACACAGAAGGAGATGATGTAGAACTATGTCTACTCCCTTCATCTGATGAATCATCTTGGGCAACTTTACTATATGTGGCAGTACTGTCCTTACTTTGTTTGGACGCTATGGCACAATTATCACACAATTTTGAAGGGGGAGACACATTGGCTTCCATACATACAGAACATAGCTTATCTGAAGGCACAGACATGTTAAACAGGCTTAAACTTGTCAATAAAGTACAAAAAACGTTTTTAAACAAAACCGTTACTGTCTCTTTAAATTTTAAACAGTGCACACTTTACTACTGAATTTTTTTCACCACAGTGTCTTAAAGCATTCAAAGCATTGCACCCCACATTTGAGACCTTTAACCCTTAAAATGAAGAAACCGGAGCCGGTTAAAGTTTTAACCCCTCTACAGTCCCAGCTACAGCCTTTGCTGCGACTTTACCAAACCCAGGGGGTATACGATACCAAATGAAGCCTTCTAGGAACCTTTTCAAATACTTTCAGACCCACACACATGCAGCTGCATGTCCCTCTCTCAAAAGAAACTGCGCAGTAATGGCGCGAAAATGAGGCTCAGCCTACTACAGGGAAGGCCCTTCCTGACTGAAAAGGTGTCTAAACCAGTGCCTGACGTTAAAAAAACGTTCCCCAAATTTTATAAGTGTGAATATCAACATCAATCTTTATAAAAAGCCCAAATAAAGCAATCAATCTTGCCCATAAAAATATCTACCAGTTTTATAGCCCACATTAAGCCCTTTATTCTGTTTGATTAAGAAAATGGCTTACCGGTCCCCATGAGGGGAATGACAGCCTTCCAGCATTACACAGTCTTGTTAGAAAAATGGCTAGTCATACCTTAAGCAGAAAAGTCTGCTAACTGTTTCCCCCAACTGAAGTTATTTCATCTCAACAGTCCTATGTGGAAACAGCAAACGATTTTAGTTACTGCTGCTAAAATCATATTCCTCTCACAAACAGAACTCTTCATCTTTTTCTGTTTCAGAGTAAATAGTACATACCAGCACTATTTTAAAATAACAAACTCTTAATAGTAGAATAAAAAACTACAACTAATCACCACATACTCTTCACCATCTCTGTGGAGATGTTGCCTGTGCAACGGCAAAGAGAATGACTGGGGTGGGCGGAGCCTAGGAGGGACTATATGGACAGCTTTTGCTGTGCTCTTTGCCATTTCCTGTTGGGGAAGAGAATATTCCCACAAGTTATAGATGACGCCGTGGACCGGACACACCAATGTTGGAGAAAGATATTTTACCTTAAAAGTTCCTCAGTAGCCACCTCCCATTGTAAAGGATTTCTTAGCAGCATTTTAGTGTATCTGTCCTGGGACAGCTGAAAGGATGAGCCTCGTGAACTCTCATATTATTTCACCAATCAGGTAAAGGAAGCTTACTATGAAATCTCATGAGAGTTATGTCAAATCTCATGAGATCACAGTAAGAGTTCATGACCTCAGCACTGCTGATGCTGATTGGCTGCTGTTCATTTCTTCATTTTTTTTTTATTTTTACCTGCAGCTGGGAGTAGCTGAGTATAACTTTTTACACAGAACTTACTCTGCTGAGCTGAGGAGATTGTGAGGTAAAATATCTTCCTTTTTTACATAGAGATGCTCAGGTGATATTTTCCTGTCAGCTTTTTACAGTTATACTGCATCAGTTTCAAGTGATTTAGCATTTGAGTATTATGTCCCTTTAAGCAAGTTTAACAGAGCAGACATTATCTATTGAGCAAGATCTTGCAGCCACTTCCCTATTATCTTCCTGTCCAGCAGCTTCAGGTGAGGGTGCCTAACTGCTTAATCACTGCAGATTGAAATGCATAGAATAGCTGCAGACCCAATATTATCTAACATGCTAACAATGAAGAGAACTGATTGCAGGAAAATTTAAGTAAAAAAATATTTTTGTTCATTAAACTTAGTTTGATGATGATGCAGTCTGCTGTGTGATTATTTAATTAGGTGCTGTTAGCAAATGTTTTTGTTCATTAAACTTAGTTTGATGATGATGCAATCTCTATTATTAGGTTTATAATGCTGTTTAGCATTTAAAGTCTTCATTTCAAAGCTTTAAAAATAATGTATTAGGTGTTACTTATGACAATTTTGAGAGGAGCCTGGAACCTAACTCCCTCACTTCCCATTGACTAACATTATAAACTGGGTTTCAATTTACAATGGTTTCGATTTACAACCATTTCTCCTGGAACCTAACCCCGGCGTAAACTGAGGGCTACCTGTATATATATATATATATATATATATATATATATATAGACAGCAGGCAGGCCTGCCAACACTCACGGTTAACATTTCATCCACCCATGGTGCTTCCATGGTATTGATAGTAGTAAAGAATGGGGATGCACTCCCCAGGATATTCAAAGTTACCTTTAATGTCACATTAAAGGTAACTTTGGAAATTCTGGTGAGTGCATCCCCATTCTTTACTACTATATATATATATATATATATATATATATATATATATATATATATATATATATGAAATAGCAGGTTTTCCAACACTCCAACCTTGGTTAATTCTCACACACCTGGGTGCAGTCCTTAATGGAATGTATAGAACAATTTTTGTAGAATGAAGGGCTCTCTCAGGTTTTTTTAGTATTTGCAAAACAAAGATATTTATTCTTAATAGCAACAATTCTTCATAGTCAACGTTTCGGCTTTCACTGAAGCCTTCCTCAGTATATATACAGTTTATATACAATTTATTCTCTCACGCCTTTTTCTATATATATATATTGTACTCAAAATCTTTCATAAGATATGAGACCATTTTTGCGTATATAATATTAGAGGTAGGTGCCTTCTCTAAGGCATTATAAGAGGGAAAAGGTACAAACCGTTACAAATCCTAGAAGAATTGTAGGGTTCATATCCCTTTAAAGGACCACTCAATGCAGTAGAATTACACAATTCACCAGTACATAATAAAAAGACAATGCAATAGCACTTACTCTGAAATTCTAATAAGCAGTATATTTTTTTCTGACAATGTTTATTTTTCTCCCATTTTCCGGCTCTCTGTATCATGTGACAGACATCAGCCAATCACAGACTAGTATACGTATACCCTGTGTGCTTGTGCACATGCTCAGTAGGATCTTGTTCTCCAGAAAGTGTGAATATAAAAAGACTGTGCAAAATTTGATAATGGAAGTGTCTTAAAACTGCATACTATTTCTGAATCATAAACTTGAGTGTCCCTTTAATATTTATGTGCCTGGGGATTCATATTTAGTGTTCTTTATTTTCTAATCTTTTGAAAGCATTTAATAATCACTAAATATAAAAGAATATTCCAAATGAATCACAAACAATACTTGACAAATATTGACACTTTAATAAGTCAAATTGTGAAGTTAATAAAAGCCCGTTTACTGCAGTGCATATAGTATTTAGGCATCTCATAGTTTAATTTCAACACCTACTTAAGTTGGTAGTAAAAATAGAAAACCCCATGCAATAGGAATGAATTTCTTTGCTGAAAACAACCTCAGTTATTAGTCTCAGAATGATCTAATTTAAAGATAAATAGGTTATATCATCCATTGATCAAGAAGGCTGATGACCTTTTTCAAATATTGCAGAGAAAAATTGTGCAGCTTATTACCGGTGTAGGTTGGAAGATTTTAATGAAAGTCATGAGAATCTACTCATAACTGAATAAAAGTCACTAGTCATTGCATAATGAGAGATGAAAAATCTGATTCTTACAAGCAGGTCCCGAAAAGGGAAGTAGGTTTTATAAGACAGAAAAATATTCTGAGATATCCTTCAAGTAACAATATCATTTAAAGGGACAGTCTAGGCCAAAATAAACTTTCATGATTCAGATAGAGCATGTAATTTTAAACAATTTTCCAATTTACTTTTATCACCAATTTTGCTTTGTTCTCTTGGTATTCTTAGTTGAAAGCTTAACCTAGGAGGTTCATATGCTAATTTCTTAGACCTTGAAGCCCACCTCTTTCAGATTGCATTTTAACAGTTTTTCACCACTAGAGGGTGTTAGTTCACGTATTTCATATAGATAACACTGTGCTCGTGCACGACAAGTTATCTGGGAGCAGGCACTGATTGGCTAGACTGCAAGTCTGTCAAAAGAACTGAAAAAAGGGGCAGTTTGCAGAGGCTTAGATACAAGATAATCACAGAGGTTAAAAGTATATTATTATAAATGTGTTAGTTATGCAAAACTGGGAAATGGGTAATAAAGGGATTATCTATCTTTTAAAACAATAAAAATTCTGGTGTAGACTTTCCCTTTAATGTTGTTAAATAAAAGTCTTCCCCAAGAGGAAGTTCTCATTTTTCAGATTCAATTGACCTTAGCCAATTCTATTCTAAATTCTTAAAAGGGGATCAATGATTCAGATAGGAAATGTAATTTTAAACAACTTTCCAATTTACTTTTATGATCAAATTTGCTTTGTTCTCTTGGTATTCTTAATTGAAAGATAAACCTAGGTAGGTTCATATGCTATTTTCTAAGCCCTTGAAGGCTGACTCTTATCTGAATGTATTTGACAGTGTTTCACAGCTAGAGGGCGATAGTTCATGTGTGCCATATAGATAACATGGTGCTCACGCCCGTGGAGTTATTTATGAGAGGGCACTGACTGGCTAAAATGCAAGTCTGTCAAAAGAACTGAGAGAAGAAGGAAGTCTGCAGAGGTTTATATAATAATAATATATAATTATCGTGTAGACTGTCCCTTTAACTAAAAAAAATATTTGAATATTCCATTAAAATAGCTGAATGTAAAAGGGACAGTAAACACTTTTTTTAATAAAAATGTTTAATTAAGCATAGGAAAATAACTTTGCAATATTCATTTATTTATTTTGCCCCTTCATTACATGAATTAAATGTCAAAGTTCCTATACTATGCCATCGTTACTATAAACAGTATTTCTTAACCATTTCTTCTGATAATAAATAATCAAATACATGGAAAAGAAACACTATTTGAACTTTCTATACAATAAGCGCTCTTTAGCACAAACAATATTTTTTCTATAAAATAAAAAAGGGGATAATGAGTAGTTCTAATACATGATATAATTAGTCATGAAAAGAGGCATTTTCTACCTCTCATCATTAATTAGAAATAGAAAAAGGATTTAAAAAATGTGCAGTGACAACTAGCCTAAAAATTAACAAATTCCATAGTGTAGATCAAGGGTCAAGTCCTACAAAAAAGTGTGGGAACTCACTAAGACTTCCACCCCCTCACACTGTTTTTATATGTATATAATATATACACTTTGGTTAATGAAAGCAAATTAAAACCAATGATGGGTGAATGGTTACCTTTGGGCCTGAGACTCCTCCTCTGTCACAGAGTCTCACCCATTTAAGGTGCAATAGTCTTATTTCTGCTGAGGGGAGCTAATTAATCACAGAGCAAGCCACACAGAAATGTAAGAACGATGTGTTCCACACAGTGCAGGATGATAACAAAGCAGGACTGCTGACAGGCTAGCATTTAGTGTATTGTAGGAAGTGTTACTGCCCATTACTAGAGGATTTCACTATCCCTCTAACCAAACTGTGCTCCAGTTCCTTCCACCAGCAGCACCAGAGTTTACTGAAGCATTTCTGTTCTCTTTCCAGGGGGTACTTCCAGGAAAAGAATAGTGCAGGAACTCAGTTCCAATGCGTTCCCGCTCAACTTGACCCCTGGTGTAGATCATGTGGTCAATCAGAAAAAAGAAGTAAATTAAAAATTTGATTAAAATTGCATGCTTTGTATAAACCATGAAAGTTTAAATTTTTATGTCCCTTGGCATTTTTTGGTGGCAGTGAGCTATGTTTTCAAATTTGTAGCTGATGTGTGTGTATTTTTTTTACATAAGGGTCGATCACAATCCTTTAGAAAGACTTAAATGGTGTTTTTCTGTTGAATATCATTAGATACATTTTTTTTAAAGGACTGTGATTGACCCCTGCGTTAGGCAATATGTTTAACCCTTTAACTGCTGAGCCATTTCCACACCTCTGCTGAGCTGTTTTGGGGTTTTAGGTGCTGCTCACATTTAAGCCCCACTATAGTTCATTTTTAGTGAGAAACCCACACACATTTTATATTGTTATATTGTTATTTTTGTCAGGAGACCCAGCAGATTCATGACATGTGAGAACAACAAAATGTGTTAAAAAACGTATATTTTTATTAAAACGTCTATTAACAATGTTGTAAAAATAGTGTGTTTTTTTCTATATACATATATTACTTTATCTACATATTTGGACACCCACAAGCCTCTGCTTAAATAAATGCACAATTATTCACTCCAAATGATCCCTATTATCACAGTGATCAGCTGGCTATTAAAAGCTATACAGTGGCATGTTTTTAAAAAGGGACAACTAGGCTTTAAATCTAGGGGTCTTAAGGGTTTCTAAGCCTTTTTGATGAGCTATTATAGGCCCATAGAGACACCTTTTCTACAAAATATGTTTTTTTTCTCTTGTTAAGTGTATCCAGTCCACGGATCATCCATTACTTATGGAATATATTCTCCTTCCCAACAGGAAGCTGCAAGAGTCCACCCACAGCAAAGCTGCTATATAGCTCCTCCCCTAACTGCCATATTCAGTCATTCTCTTGCAAGCCTCAACATAGATAGGAGGTTGTGAGAGTCTGTGGTGCTTTCTACTTAGTTTATTCTTCAATCAAAAGTTTGTTATTTTTAAATGGCACCGGAGTGTGCTGTTTATCTCAGGCAGTATTTGGAAGAAGAATCTGCCTGCGTTTTTCTATGATCTTAGCAGACGTAACTAAGATCCATTTGCTGTTCTCACACATTCTGAGGAGTGAGGTACTTCAGAGGGGGAATGGCGTGCAGGTTTTCCTGCAGATAAGGTATGTGCAGTAAAATATTTTTCTAGGAATGGAATTGACTAAGAAAATACTGCTGATACCGAAGTAATGTAAGTAAAGCCTTAAATGCAGCGATAGCGACTGGTATCAGGCTTATTAATAGAGATACATACTCTTGTAAAAATGTGTTTTAAAACGTTTGCTGGCATGTTTAATCGTTTTTTAACATATGTTTGGTGATAAAACTTATTGGGGCCTAAGTTTTTTCCACATGGCTGGCTTAAATTTTGCATAGAAACAGTTTCCTGAGGCTTTCCACTGTTATAGTATAAAAGTTACAGTTGGTGCAGTTAAAATTACAAACAGTGACATTCAGCTTCCCTCAGCAGTCCCCTGCATGCTATAGGACATCTCTGAAGGGCTCAAAAGGGCTTCAAAAGTAGGAGCTGTTATGACTGTTTAAAACATATTTTTCGTTTTGTTAATCTGTTTTTTGTATTAAGGGGTTAATCATCCATTTGCAAGTGGGTGCAATGCTCTGCTAACTTGTTACATACACTGTAAAAATTTTGTTAGTTTAACTGCCTTTTTTCACTGTTATTTCAAATTTTGGCAAAATTTGTTTCTCTTAAAGGCACAGTAACGTTTTATATATTTGCTTGTTAACTTGATTTAAAGTGTTTTCCAAGCTTACTAGTCTCATTATTAGTCTGTTCTAACATGTCTGACATAGAGGAAGCTCTGTGTTCATTATGTTTTAAAGCCATGGTGGAACCCCATCTTAGAATGTGTACCAGATGTACTGATTTCATGTTAAACAATAAAGATCATTTTTTGTCTTTAAAAACATTATCACCAGAGGATTCTGTCGTGGGGGTAGTTATGCCGACTAACTCTCCCCACGTGTCAGACCTTTTGACTCCCGCTTTAGGGACTCACGCTCAAATGGCGCCAAGTACATCAAGGGCACCCATAGCGTTTCTTTACCAGGGGATTCTGTCGAGGGGAAAGTTATGCCGACTAACTCTCCCCACGTGTCAGACCCTTCGACTCCCGCTTCAGGGACTCACGCTCAAATGGCGCCAAGTACATCAAGGGCGCCCATAGCGTTTATTTTACAAGACATGGCAAAGGTGGTGAATAATATTCTGGCAGCAGTATTAGTCAGACTACCTGAAATTGAAGGAAAGCAGTTAGCTCTGGGGGTAGATACAGAGCAAACAGACACTTTAAGAACCATGTATGATACTACCTCACAATATGCTTAGTCTGTGGGTGATTTTTTTTTTTTTGACTCAGGGAAGATGATTTAACCTGATTCTGATATTTCTACATTTAAAATTTATGCTTGAGAACCTCCACTTGTTGCTCAGGGAGGCTTTGGCTGCTCTGAATGAATGTGTACAATCGCAGGGCCAGAGAAATTGTGTAGACTGGATAAATAATATGCAGTGCCGGTGTGTACTGATGTTTTTCCAATACCTAAAGAGGTTTACTAAAAATTTTTTTAATAAGGAATGGGATAGACCAGGTGTGCCGTTCTCTTCCCCTCCTATTTTTTAGAAGAATGTTTTCTAATAGTTACCACCACACGGGACTTCTGGCAGACAGTTCCTAAGGTGGAGAGAAGAGTTTCTACTCTAGCTAAGCGTACCACTACCTCTGACGAGGACAGTTGTGCTTTTTAGATCCAATGGATAAAAAATGTTTATTCAACATGGTTTTATCCTGCAGCCCCTTGCATACATTGCTTCTGTCACTGCTGCTGCGGCGTTCTGGGTTGAGTCTCTTGATGAGGCTTTACAGTTAAGCGACTCCATTGGATGAATATATTTGACAAGCTTATGCTAGCCAATTCCTTTGTTTTCTGATGCCTTGTTCATTTGACTAGACTAACGGCTAAGAATTCTGTTTTTTACTATACTGGCGCGCAGAGCGCTATGGCTTATATCATGGTCAGCTGTCGTGACTTTAATAAATAAGCTACTTAACTTCCCTTCAAGGGGCAGACCCTATTCGGGCCTGGTTTGAAGGAGATTATTGCTTATATCACTGGAGGAAAAGGTCATGCCCTTCCTCAGGATAGGTCTAAATCAAGGGCAAAAAAAAAAAAAAAAATATTTAATTTTCGTACCTTTTAAAAACTTCAGGGCAGGTGTGGCATCCTCTTCCTCTAAGGCAAAACAAGAGGGAATTTTTGCTCAGTCCAAGGCGGTCTGGAGACAATCGGACCTGGAACAAAGATAAGCAGGCCAAGGAGCCTGCTGCTGCCTCTAAGGCAGCATGAAGGAACGGACCCCTATCCGGTAACGGATCCTATAGGGGGCAGACTTTCATTCTTTGCCCAGGCGTGGGCAAGAGATGCCCAGGATCCCTAGGCATTGGAATTTATATCCCAGAGATATCTTCTGGATTTCAAAGATTCCCCCCCAAAAAAAGGGGAGATTTCGCCTTTCACAATTATCTGCAAACCAGATAAAGAAGGAGGCATTCTTACATTGTGTACGAGATCCATCCAGTTCCAAGAGAGGAACAGGGACAGAGTTTTTACTCAAATCTGTTTGTGGTTCCCAAGGAGAGGGAACCTTCAGACCTATTTTGGATCTAAAGATCTTAAACAAATTCCTCAGAATTCCGTCATTTAAGATGGAAACTATTCGTACCATCTTAACTATGATCCAGGAGAGTCAATAGAGGACTACAATGGATTTGAAGGATGCTTATCCTCACATTGTGATGCATAAAGATCACCATCGTTTTTCAGGTTTGCCTTTCTAGACAGGCATTACCAGTTTGTAGCTCTTTCCTTTGGGATATCTACAGCCCCAAGAATCTTTATGGAGGTTCTGGGGTCGCTTTGGCGGTCCTTAGACCGCGGGGCATAGAAGTGGCCCCTTATTTAGACGACATCCTGATACAGGCGTCAAACATCCAAATTGCCCAGTCTCATACGGACGTAGTACTGGCATTTCTGAGATCACATGGGTGGAAAGTGAACAAGGAAAGAGTTCTCTATCCCCAATCTCAAGGGTTTCCCTCCTAGGGACTCTGATAGATTCTGTAGAAATGAAAATTTACCTGACGGAGTCCAGGTTGTCAAAGTTTCTAAATTTCTGCCGTGTT
This sequence comes from Bombina bombina, assembly GCF_027579735.1. NCBI lineage: Eukaryota > Metazoa > Chordata > Amphibia > Anura > Bombinatoridae > Bombina > Bombina bombina. The sequence continues at coordinate 886,732,034 of NC_069502.1, forward strand.
TTTTTCATCCCATCCGCGCCCTTCGGTGGCTCAGTACATGAATGAAATCGGCTTAATGGTAGCGGCAAGGGACATAGAACCGTTTGCACGTCTACATTTCAGACCGCTGCAACTATGCATGCTCAGTCAGAGGAACGGGGATTACACAGATTTGTCCCCCTGTTAAACCTGGACCAAGAGACCAGAGATTCTCTTCTCTGGTGACTATGTCGGGTCCATCTGTCCAAGGGTATGACCTTCCGCAGGTCAGATGGGACAATTGTTACAATAGATGCCAGCCTTTTAGGTTGGGATGCAGTCTGGAACTCCCTGAAGGCTCAGGGATAGTGGACTTAGGAGGAGACCCTCCTTCTAATAAATATTCTGGAACTGGGAGTGATATTCCATGCTCTTCAGACTTGGCCTCAGTTAGCAACTCTGAGGTACATCATACTCAGTCGGACAATATACACGACTGTGGCTTACATCAGCCATCAAGGGGGAACAGAAGTTCCCTAGCGATGTTAGAAGTCTTACAATAATTCACTGGACAGAGACTCACTCTTGTCTATCAGCTATCCATATCCCAGGTGTTGAGAACTGGGAGGTGGATTTTCTAAGTCGTCAGACTTTTCTTCCGGGGGAGTGGGATTTCCTCCGGAGGTCAAGACCAAGCAGGAGAGGGCTTTGGTGTTTTTGACAGCGCCTGCGTAGCCACGCAGGACCTGGTATGCAGATCTGGTGGACATGTCATCCTTTCCATCACGGTCTCTGCTTCAGAGACAGGTCCCTCTACCTCAGGGTCCTTTCAACCATCTAAATAGAATCAATCTGAGATGGACTGCCTGGAGACTGAACGCTTGATGTTATCAAAGCATGGCTTCTCCGAGTCAGTCATTGATACCTTAATACAGACATGAAAGCCTGTCTCTAGGAAAATTGAACATAGATATGGTGTAAATATCTGATTGTTATGAATCCAAGGGTTACTCATGGAGTAAAGTCTGGATTCCCAGGATATTATCTTTTCTCCAAGATGTTTTTGAGAAAAGGGTTGTCAGCTAATTCCTTAAAAGGGGACAGATTTTTTCTCTGTCTATTTTTTTGCACAAGCGTCTGGCAGGTATTCTAGACGTTCAGGCATTTGGTCAGGCTTTGGTTAGATCCAAGCCTGTGTTTAAAACTGTTGCTCCGCCATGGAGCTTAAACCTGATTCTTAAGGTTCTTCAAGAAGTTCCGTTTGAACCTTTTTTGTTCCATAGATATCAATCTTTATCTTGGAAAGTTCCTTTTGGGTAGCTAATTCCTCGACTCGTAGAGTCTCCAAGTTATCTGTGTTACAATGTGATTCTCCTTATCTGGTCCTTCGTACGGATAAGGTAGTCCTGCGTACCAACCTGGGTTTTTTCCTAAGGTGGTATCTAACAAGTACATCACTCAAGAGATAGTTGTTCCATGCTTGTATCCTAATCCTTCCTCAAAGAAGGAACGTCTATTACACAATATTGGACGTGGTTTGTGCTTTAAAGTTTTACTTACAAGCTACTACAGTTTTCATCAAACGTTCACCTTGTTTGTTGTCTATTCTGGACAGAGGAGAGGTCAAAAGACTTCAGCAGCCTCTCTGTCTTTTTGGTTAAAAAGCATAATTCATTTAGCTTATGAGACTGCTGGACAGCAGCCTCCTGAAGGGATTACAGCTCATTCTACTAGAGCTGTGGTTTTCACTTGGGCCTTTTTTAAATGTGGCTTCTGTTGAACAGATTTACAAGACGGAGTCTTGGTCTGCGCTTCATACTTTTCAAATTTAACAAATTTGATACCTTGCTTCTTCGGAGGCTATTTTTGGGAGAAAGGGTTTTTTACAGGCAGTGGTAACTTCCGTTTAAGTACCTGCCTTGTCCCTCCCATCATCCGTGTACTTTTGCTTTGGTATTGGTATTCCATAAGTAATGGATGATCCGTGGACTGGATACACTTAACAAGAGAAAACATAATTTATGCTTACCTGATAAATTTATTTCTCTTGTAGTGTATCCAGTCCACGGCCTGCCCTGTCACTTTAAGGCAGGTAATTTTTTCATTTGAACTACAGTCACCACTGCACCCTATGGTTTTTCCTTTCTCTGCATGTTTTCGGTCGAATGACTGAATATGGCAGTTAGGGGAGGAGCTATATAGCAGCTTTGCTGTGGGTGGACTCTTGCAGCTTCCTGTTGGGAAGGAGAATATATTCCATAAGTAATGGATGATCCGTGGACTGGATACACTACAAGAGAAATAAATTTATCAGGTAAGCATAAATTATGTTTTTTTTTTATTTGTGTTTTGATTATATACATCCAAATTACCTACTATTTGAAAGACCATTTCTAACAAAAGGGTTTCTATTGCTTAAAGTGATGGTAAACTCTCCCCTTTATAAAATCAGATCTGGAATGTAAGCGCTATTTTAGATGAAGTTTAATTCATTAGCTGTAATGAAGATGCAGTATAACTTAGTTATTAATATAGATATGAAATTCAAATACTGCATGCTCCTCCGCCCACTTCAAAAGTAACATTTTCTGTGAGCTAACAGATTGAATTGTTGTCCAATCAGCGCTCTCCCCATATGGCACTTTTGTTGTAGCTAGAGCATTGATTGGAGAGTAATTCAATCATTTAGCTGACAGGAAAATTGACTTTTGAGTTGGGTGGTGTAACGTGGGGTATTTGAATTTCATATCTATATTAATAACTAAGTTATAGCGCATCTTCATTGCACATGATGAATAAAACCCCATCTAAAATAGCACTTACATTCTAGATCTGATTTTATAAAGGGGAGAGTTTACCATCACTTTAAGGGAGCTGAGAGGTTTCAAATACTTACCCCTCCATCCAGCTTCCTTAAGCCCTCTGTATCATCCTGGCACCTCAGGGGCTGGTAACGTCACCAAAATCCCCAGACTTCCTCAGCTTTGCGGGGCTACTAAACCACCAGGGATGCAGGGTAAGTATATGGGGGGGCATGATGAGCTCTGAAATCAGTCTCCCCGAGATGACAGCATGTCGTTGTCATCCTCATCGAAAGCATTGTGCTAATAATGACCATGTGTCGTCAATTTATATTAAAACTTGAAAAAAGATTCAGATTTTTTTTATACAGCAAACCTACTATCTCCAATGTAAAAATGGGACATAAATATTTATAATCTGTATATTATAGAACAGGTATACATATTGGGGCATATGTATCAAGCTCCAAATGAAGCTTGATGGCCCCTGTTTCTGGCGAGTCTTCAGACTTGCCAGAAACAGCACTTATGAAGCAGCGGTCACAAAGACCGCTGCTCCATAACCTGTCCGCCTGCTCTGAGCAGGCGGAGAGACATCGCCGGAAATCAACCCGATCGAGTACGAACGGGTTGATTGACACCCCCCTGCTGGCGGCCTATTGGCCGCGAGTCAGCAGGGGGCGGCGTTGCACCAGCAGCTCTTGTGAACTGCTGGTGTAATGCTGAATACGGCGAGCGTATTGCTCGCCGTATTCAGCGAGGTCTGGCGGACCTGATCCGCAGTGTCGGATCAGTTCCGCCAGACCTTAATAACTTGGGGCCATTGTGTCTATGCACTTTTGTTTTCACAACTACTATTGTTAGAATTAATATTACAAAGGGAAAAACTCTTGTATATCTTGGGGACCTAGATACTTATTAAAGCTTATGGTGCAGCATGTTAAAGGAGATTGGCAGCTATATAGTTCCTAAACCTATGAGAGTTTCTTAGTGATAAATAAGTGGATCCAATACAATTGAGGAGGTCTTAAGGGTTCCATAGTTACCCCTGTAACATGTAGGTGCAAGTCAAAATCAATATCTAAAAAACATAGCCACCTCTCCAAGCAGATTAACTGTATTACTAAAAATGTGTGTGTGCTGTATAACTGGAAGTGGTGGAACCAAGGCTTTTTTTAAATGTAAAAGTTAATTTAGTTCATTAAAATGAATGACTCTTTGTTAATGTACCGTTAACACTTGACTGAATAAAGCTTTATAAAAAAAATATTTATCCATTTTAAACAGTTACATGATTGCTCATCGCACGCTGGCCTCAGTTTGCAATAAAGGAAATATGTCATCACTTCTGAAAATTTAGGATGGGGCTTAAAACTAATTTACCAATGTCAATGGCATCAATGCCTCACTTTCATATATAAGCAGTGAGCCTTAAAAATAATTTACCGTACAAGCAATCACCATAATAAGTGGAAAGGGCTCAAAATTAATTTACTAGGTGTCAATGGTCCTCATGGAATGAAGGCCTGTAACCCAAAACGTAAGGGTTAATAAGGGTACAGGTAACATTTAACTGGTACAGCAAGTACAGGAGATTCGGCAGGTACTGGAAACTCAGTCAGATGGTTAGACTGTTATGGGATACCAGGTAGGTGCAACTGATACAGCAGGACTCTGGTAAGCTACCACTGTTACAGCAAGAATATGAGGCTCAACAGGCACAGGAAATCCAGCATGTACAGTTGGTGAGGCTGGCAAGTGATACCAGGTAAGTGCAGATGGTGCAGCAGTATTCATGTAAGCAGCCACTGGTACAGCAAGTACGGGAGACTCAGCAGGCACAGGAAACCCAGCAGGTACTGTTGGTGCAGCTGTCACAGCATACCACATAAGTGCAGATGGTACCAGAGGATTCTGGTAAGCTGCCACTGAGTAGTAGAGGGTCCACAGGCTCAAGATAACCCAAGGAGAGCTGAAATCAGGCAAGAACTAGGTGCTCTGTTCAATAACTGAGCCCAGAGTGATTAAGCATGGTCCCTTTTAATTAGTGCATTGTGTGACTGCAGATACCGCTGGAAAGCAGTAGACAGGCTTCGGCATTGGAGCACAGTCAGGTAAGTACCTGATACATCAGTAACGGAAAAATGCTTTCACATAATTAAAAATAGTGCTTGTAGCAAAAGAGGACATTGAACAGATAAAGAGTGTCATTTTCTTTTACAGATTATTTCTGTAATATTCCCAACCCCATAGAATGTTAGAATGAAAGAGTTCTCAAACATTGTGTGATCATAATCCTTCTTGTTGATCCAATTGATAGTATACACAATCAGTGACAGTGTTATGTTCACTTTTTATCCTGAGGATATAATTATCAGCTAATCACTTGTAACTACCATTAAACTGACATAGAATTTCATTTTTGCAATTCTTCACTCTCATTAACACAACATTTCCTATTTTATCTAAGGGCTTGATTATTATTACATCATTAATTCTTATTAGATTTGACAGAGCATTCCCTTTCCTGTTTTGTCAAGATATCTGATTGAATCACATCAAAAAGAGCTTTTTTTATACCCTCACACAAACCGCAGTAAGCTATCAATTAAATAAACAGTTTGATATGGGGAAGACATGTAGAATTAGGTTAGTTACTAAAAAATAAAAAAGCATCCCTAGGCATATCCTCTGTTTTAGTTCAGTGTAAATACAATTTCTTTAAATGTGTTTGCGCAGTTTGTGTGTGCTGATGTGTGTGTCTGTATATATATATATATATTTATACAAATAAATGCATAAATACAAATGTCACATATATAGACACATATATAAGTGCATTGGAGCCCTTTGCACTTAAAAAGATGAAAACATGAAAAAAAAACATATTTATGCAAGGCCACAAGTACTCATTCTTCCATCTCTGTCCTTCTTCTCACATATTGTCAATGATTGGACCAAAAAATGTCAAACTTGGATTCGTCACTCCGTAATGCTCTTTTAAACTGATCTTCATTCCAGGCTTTGTGAGCTTTAGCATATCTTAGCTTTTTTCACCCAGTTCCCCTTCTGAAAAAGTGGTTTCTTGGCTGCTACCCTTCCGCAAAGACCATTCCTGATCAAGTTTTTTCGGAATGCAGAAGGGTAAACTTGGCATCCTGATAAAGCTGCCAGATGCTGAGCCAGGTCCTTGTTGGACTTCTTCTGGTCTCTCAAAAAAGAAACTCTGAAAAAAATCTCATCAGATTTTGAAAGTTTTCTTGGCCTTTTAGTCCTTTTTTTTCTCCTTATATACCACATCTTAAGTATTCAATTTATTTGCTAATTGCCCTTTGAGAGTGGCCTTGCTCATGCAAAATTATGATTTTTTGTCTGTCAAATTCTGTGATCTTTGGAATTTTAAATGGAATGATGTGATTGAAAGCTGGTCTTATTAGCAAGATTCTAATGAATTAAACTCATCCCACATGTGTATATAATGCTCAAGCATGTCTTGCACAAACCTGGTGTAATAGACCTTTTTCACAGCAGTCATTTTTACATGAAATAGTATGACAAATACAGGTGTTAGCAATGACATTAATTAGGGTTCCATTCCATTTAGGTTTACGAGAGCCAGGTTGTAATGGCTGGTTATTTAGCGCACGCCTGAAAATAGGCAAATTTGCTTGTTTGTGGGTGTGCGATAAATTAGTGCTCCACTTGTATTCTAGCCCATAATGGGTAGTGCAGGGTGAGCCATTATCACTCATATTATAAGGGGTGAGTTAAGTGAAAATGCATTGATTGAGGTTAATTAAACCAGGTTGAGCATACATTTCTACAAGAATAAAGTTTTATTGGTATTTGTCTCAAAACAAATTAGAGTTTCTTCATTTAGATTCTGAATTGTTTGCAGCAAATAGTCACTTAAGTCATTAAAAATCAAATAAAAAGAAATCATTATACTCTCAATGTACAAAAGCTTCAGCTTGTATGCAGGGCGTCTATTAGTTTCCTTAGCATGACAACTTCACATTGATAAATGTCACCTTAATAGATAAAAAGTTAAAGCTATATTGTACTATTTTTCTTCATTCATATGAAACAGCAGCATTTATATATAGTGATTTATTTATTTATTTTTAGGCCAAAATTGTGAGCTTAAAGTTGTTTAAATTTAACTTGAAACTAATACAGAATCAACAACCTTGGGCCCCCAGATGTTTTGGAACTACATTTCCCAAGATGCTCAAACAGCCTAAAGAGGGTCTCAGCATCATGGGAAATGCAGTTCCAAAACATCTGGGGGCCTAAGATTGCTGACCCCTGTTCTAATACAGCTGTATCAATTGTGCACTTCCTGCTAAGGTTCTTTAGCTGTTAGGTACAGATGCTCATAGTAGTAAGAAGAAATACCTATGAGCCAATGAGCATTAGTACTTATGTACTTAAAGTGACATGAAACCCAAATTTTTTATTTCATGATTTAGAAAGAGCGTAGCTGCTGATTGGTGGCAGCACAAAAATGCCTCGTGGGATTGGCTCACCCATGTGCATTGCTCTTTCGTCAACAAAGGATATCTGAAGAATGAAGCAAATTAGAAAATAGACTTAAATTTGTATGTTGTTTAAAATTCTATTCTCAATCTAAACCATGAAAGGAAAAGGTTGGGTTTCATGTCCCTTTAAGTACTTATCAGCCAGTGAAGTACATACCGTATATATGAGCCCTCGCACAACTGATACAGGCAAATTTAAACAGATTTTACTATACAATTTCTGCAAGCAAAAAAACTGCCAATTTATAATTGTGCTGTTTGAAAAAAAAATGATAGAAACTATTATATGAACTTGATTATGAATTTCTTGTATGGATCATTGACAATGCCTTTAATGATAAAGTTGTTCCATATGTTACTTGATTTCATAACCAATTTGTCACAACTGTGACCTTGCCTATAAATGGACATTGAAAAAAATTAAGCTTTGAACTAGTGATAGACAACTACCTATCACAAGCAGGTAGCAGAGCAATATTTTAGATTCCTTTAACCCCTTAATGACCGGAACATTTTTAAATTTTCTTACCCTTAATGACAATGGCTATTTTTACATTTCTGTGGTGTTTGTGTTCAGCTGTAATTTTCCTCTTACTCATTTACTGTACCCACACATATTATATACCGTTTTTCTCGCCATTAAATGGACTTTCTAAATATACCATTATTTTCATTATATCTTATAATTTACTATAAAAATTTTTATAAAATATGAGGAAAAAATGGAAAAAACACACTTTTTCTAACTTTGACCCCCAAAATCTGTTACACATCTACAACCACAAAAAAACAACCATGCTAAATAGTTTCTAAATTTTGTCCTGAGTTTAGAAATACCCAATGTTTACATGTTCTTTGCTTTTTTTGTAAGTTATAGGGCCATAAATACAAGTAGCACTTTGCTATTTCCAAACCACTTTTTTTCAAAATTAGCGCTAGTTACATTGGAACCCTGATATCTGTCAGGAATACCTGAATATCCATTGACATGTATATATTTTTTTTTTAGAAGACATCCCAAAGTATTGATCTAGGCCCATTTTGGTATATTTCATGCCACCGTTTCACCACCAAATGCGATCAAATTAAAAAATGTTTTCACTTTTTCACACATTTTGTCACAAACTTTAGGTTTCCCACTGAAATTATTTACAAACAGCTTCTGCAATTATGGCACAAATGGTTGTAAATGCTTCTCTGGGATCGCCTTTGTTCAGAAATAGCAGACTTATATGACTTTGGGGTTGCTTTTTGGTAATTAGAAGGCCGCTAAATGCCGCTGCGCACCACACGTGTTTTATGCCCAGCAGTGAAGGGGTTAATTAGGGAGCATGTAGGGAGCTTGTAGGGTTAATTTTAGCTTTAGTTTAGTGTAGTAGACAACTCCAAGTATTGATCTAGGCCAATTTTGGTATATTTCATGCCACCATTTCACCGCCAAATGCGAGCAAATAAAAAAAACCTTTAAATTTTTCACAATTTTAGGTTTCTCACTGAAATTATTTACAAACAGTTTGTGCAATTATGGCACAAATGGTTGTAAAAGCTTCTCTGGGATCCCCTTTGTTCAGCAATAGCAGACATATATGGCTTTGGCGTTGCTTTTTGTTAATTAGAAGGCCGCTAAATGCTGCTGCTCACAACATGTGAATTATGCCCAGCAGTGAAGGAGTTAATTAGGTAGCTTGTAGGGCGCTGGCAGGGTTAATTTTAGCTTTAGTGTAGAGATCAGCCTCCCACCTGACACATCCCACCCCCTGATCCCTCCCAAACAGCTCTCTTCCCTCCCCCACCCCACAATTGTCCCCGCCATCTTAAGTACTGGCAGAAAGTCTGCCAGTACTAAATAAAGGAGTTTTTTTTATTTTATTTTTTAAAAAAATGTATTCTGCTGTAATGTGTAATGGAGCCCTGCCTTAGCCCCCAACCTCCCTGATCCCCCACCAAACAGCTCTATAACCCTCCCTGCTACTTAATTGCCACCCAATTTGCCCCCAAAAATATTTATAAACTTTTGCCCCCAAAAATATTTATAAACTTTTCTGTAGTGTAGCAGCCCCCCCTCAATACCCCCAACCCCCCCCCCCCCCCCGATCCTTTTATATATATATATATATTTTTTTTTAATGTTTTGAACTTTTTATTTTTTTCAATTGGTGTCAGTGGCTAATATGCGCGCGCGCCCCTACGTGCACACGCGCGCGCGCCCCACGTGCATACGCGCGCGCGCCCACGTGCACACGCGCCCCCCCCCACGTGCACACGCGCGCCCGCACGCTGCCGCCTCCTTGCTTCCCTTCCCCCCGGAACACAGCACCATTGTTACCGGTGCAGAGAGGGCCACAGAGTGGCTCTCTCTGCATCGGAGGCTTGTTAAAAGGTATTGCAGGATGCCTCCATATAGAGGCATCACTGCAATACCCTGAGAGCTGCTGGAAGCGATTGCGATCGCTTCCAGCACTCTCTTAAACAACTGACGTACCAGGTACGTCCATTGTCACTAACTGCTAGTTTTTGCAGGACGTACCTGGTACGTCAGTTGTCATTAAGGGGTTAAGGGACATGAAACCCATTTTTTGAATGATTTATATAAAGCATACAACTTTAAGCAACTTTCCAGTTTACTTCTATTATAAACTTTGTTTAATTCTCTTAGTATCCTTTATTGAAGGAGCAGCAATACAGTAAGGGGAGCTAGCTGAATACACCAGGTAGCCAATGACAATAGGTTTATATGCACAGCCACCAATCAGCAGCTAGCTCCCAGCTCCTGATCCTACCTAGGTATGCTTTTCACCAAAGGATACCAAGATAACAAAGCAAATTAGATAACAGAAGTAAATTGGATGTTGCTTAAAATTGTATGCTCTATCTGAATCATGAAAAAAAAGGTTTTTGGGTTTCATGTCCCTTTAAGGTCTGCATATAAATGTATGGCTATAAAAATCACAAACAATAATATATTTCCTACAAATGTCACAGGGTCAGATCTAGTTAAGGTTGCAGGGTACCCTCTATCTGCTGTTCTGCTCTTGTGAGTTTTGGTCTCCTTGTTTGCCAAACCGCCAGAAATCCCCAAAGCCCAGATGTTTAGTTCTGTTCTTTCGTAGGGGCCCAAAACTATTGCACACATTTGTTTTTATTTCTAGTTTTGGTTTTATCTGGGGGCCATAAAAATAGTGCATCCAAATCAAGATTTTGTTGATCCCTATATTTTCTTTTATGTATCGAATACCTGTAGTGAGATGCAGAAATAAATATGAGAGATAAGTATAGTGAGAAACTATTTTGTAGGCTTGTGCATTCGGCAGCTTCGTTACCAGCTGCTCGCGCCCTTCGGCTCTTTTCGGAGCCGGGTTTCTTCTTGTGGAAGGGCAACATACTAAGATCTGCATTTGCACAGATCTTTCACAAGAAGGAATTTGGTTTGGAGAAGACCAGAAGACCACAAGCGGCCGCCTTCTTCTGCCTTCGGCAGTTAAGGAAGCTGCTGAATGCACAGGCCTTCTATTCTGCACTAAAGAACAATCCAAATTTGAATCAATGGGGAAAACGATATTGAAAACTGTGTCTATTGAAATTACAATATAAAACAATGTAAACAAGTAAACATTTAAAGGGATAGGAAAGGCCAAATTAAACTTGCATGATTCAGATAGAGCATGTCATTTTAAGACACTTTTAAATTCACTTCTATTTATTCTCTTAGTATCCCTTGTTGAAAAAGAATACACACATATCATACACAAGTGGAAGCTAGTTGCTAATTGGTGTATCTGCACACATTTGTCTCTTTTGATTGGCTAACTAGCTATGTTTAGCTAGCTGTCAGTATTACAGTGCGGTTTCTTCAGCAAAGGATAACAAGATAATGAAACAAATTTGAGAATCAAAGTAAATTGGAAAGCTGTTTAAAATTCTAAGCTCTATCCAAATCATGAAAGACATTTTTGGAGTTTCCTGTCCTTTTAAGTTGATCGGCATATATTCTAACATGAGATTCTTCAATAAATCGTTAACGTGATGGTAACCTCTCCCCTTTTAAAATCAGATCTGGAATATACTGTAAGTAATATTTTAGATGGAGTTTAATTATTTGTAACAAAGATGCACTATAACTTACTTTTTAATACAGATATAAAATTCCCTGCCGCTCTGCAGAGCCAACCACTTTCAAAGTAAATTGCTCTCCAATCAGCACACTAGCTACAACAAAAGTGCCATATGGGTAGAGCACTGATTGGACTCAATAAAAATTCAAACCTTTAGCTCACAGAAAAATGTACTTTTGAAGTAGGTGGTGGAGAACAGGGTATTTGAATTTCATATCTATTTTAAAAAAGTAAGTTATAGCACATCTTCATTACAACTGATGAATAAAACTCAATCTAAAACATTTCGGATCTGATTTTAAAAAGGGGAGAGTTTACCATCACTTTAAATATAGTATAAAATGAATTTACATTAAAGAACAATTTACACATTAATACATGTGGTAAATCATGTTGAAAATTGTTACTTATTTTTAATATTAAAATTACAATATAAAAACAGTGGATTGCTTCTACAGTATATGATTCATAAGTAAGGAACACATTTTTAAATCTTTTTTCCAGAGACAAAACTGCAATGTTGTACTTTCTCTCAAGCTTGTTAAATGATAATAAAAATAGATCTAACAAACAAAAGGTAAAATAATGTTTTGTCGCCTCTGGCAGAAGCCAGTTATCTCATTTTAAGTCAATATAAATATGCCTCTCTTTGACGTGTAATATATTTGGTGCTACAAAAAATTATCAATAACATATCATTGCAACAAGCAATTCCAAATACAAGTTTGTTGTTGTGGCTCTAAATTGATGGAGTTTTTTTTTTAGTAAATGGATATAAACCAATTTTAAACTGTACTTGTTGTGTGAGCGGCAGAAGAGCATTTGTACTAGATTATTGGCAGCTGTTTCAGTGTTCTAATATAGCAGAACTGGAATGACTTTTATTCAAATGTATTGTCTCTTCACATCTAAATAAAGCTATAATATATGGGGATAAGACTGTAAAATGATATTGTTTTCAGAACAGATTGTTTTTAATCACCATTAAACCTTATATTTGATTGGTTCACTTGGTATGAGGATAAATTCTTGTTTCATGCTACCAGAATTAGCTAATCACAAGGTTCAGTTTGCTAAGAGCTTGTTCGGTATTTCTAGTTTGTTTTTCTAAGACATTTTTTTACTTTGTCTCTGTTATGTTTTCTTGTAAGTGAATTGATTCATTTGAATAACCTAGGCAGGAGAGAGCCTTTTGTGAATTTAGAACCCAAAGCTATTTTAAAAAATACCCATTATGTTACTGGTAGCCAATTTATCACACTTATCCCCTAGCCCGCCCGAACACACTTAACCCCCTGAACACTGATTTTGCCACTGCACTCAACTTTCTAAGAGGTACCCCCAGCACTTAAGTCCCTAACTATTTAACCTGCCTAACTGCAACCACATACCACACTTACCCCTTTAGCCTCTGGTCCCTATTGCAATTGACCCCCCCCCGTGACCCCTTTACACTGCACTTTACCCTCTAACAGCCAGTCCACCCTGCATTTAATCCCCTAACTGCGGGACTTTTCACTGCACTTAACACAACTGTGAGCCCCAATTATGCAATTAACCCCCTTACCCCCACCATACTTAACCACCCTAAACAGGACCCCCAATGCACTACACCCCTAAGTGATAGCGCCCCACCACACTTAACCATCTATCTACAAGGTGCTGCTGCCCTTAACCCCCCAATACAGAGCCCTTCTCAGCACTTAAAAGGAACATTAAACACTTTGAAGGTAATATAAAATGAAAAATTGTATATATAAAAAAAATCTCTTTTCCTGTAATTCCATTCTGAAATTGTGAGCTTTTCAGTTCCTGTTAGAAATGGAAGTGCAGACACTGTTATATTCCACACAGCCATTGGCTGCACACTCTAGTGACATATTTATAACTGTACCTAATAGGCTACAGCAGAGAAGGTAACCTAAGTTACAACATGGTAGCTCCCATTGTTTTATAGACACTAAGGGCCTATTTATGAAAGGCCTGTCGGACATGATCCGACATTGCGGATCATGTCCGACAGACCTCGCTGAATGCGGAGATCAATACGCTCTCCGCATTCAGCATTGCACCAGCAGCCCTTGTGAACTGCTGGTGCAACGCCGCCCCATGCAGATTCGCGGCCAATCGGCCGCTAGCAGGGGGTGTCAATCAATCCGATCGTATTCGATCATGTTGAATTTTGGCGATGTCTGTCCGCCTCCTCAGAGCAGGTGGGCAGGTTATGGAGAAGCGGTCTTTAGACCGCTGCTTCATAACTGGTGTTTCTGGCGAGTCTGAAGGCTCGCCAGAAACACAGGCCCTCAAGCTCCATACGTAGCTTGATAAATGGGCCCCTAAAACTTTACACTTATTTTGTCACTATTTAAACAGCTAAAGAAACTTTGAAAAATGCATCTACATGTTGTTCTCAGATTAATCTTTTCTTAGCATCATTCTATCTAGCCTTTATTTAGTGTTTAATGTCCCTTTAAACCCTTAAATGACAAACACCTTACTACAACACCCATCAAACTTAATCACCTGACCACCAGTCCCCTAAAGTCACCACAATACACTTAATACAGTTTTTAAAAAAACCTTTCTTCTCAATGCAAAGTCTTGGTACTGAAAATCATATTTATTTCTTCTGTTTAGTGTGATCAGTCCACGGGTCATCATTACTTCTGGGATATTACTCCTCCCCAACAGGAAGTGCAAGAGGATTCACCCAGCAGAGCTGCATATAGCTCCTCCCCTCTACGTCACTCCCAGTCATTCTCTTGCACCCAACGACTAGATAGGATGTGTGAGAGGACTATGGTGATTATACTTAGTTTTATATCTTCAATCAAAAGTTTGTTATTTTAAAATAGCACCGGAGTGTGTTATTATCTCTCTGGCAGAGTTTGAAGAAGAATCTACCAGAGTTTTTGTTATGATTTTAGCCGGAGTAGTTAAGATCATATTGCTGTTTCTCGGCCATCTGAGGAGAGGTAAACTTCAGATCAGGGGACAGCGGGCAGATGAATCTGCATAGAGGTATGTAGCAGTTTTTATTTTCTGACAATGGAATTGATGAGAAAATCCTGCCATACCGATATAATGTCATGTATGTATACTTTACACTTCAGTATTCTGGGGAATGGTACTTCACTAGAATTACACTGTAAGAAATACATAAAGCTGTTTAATAACTAGAGATTATGTTTAACGTTTTTGCTGGAATGTAAAATCGTTTTCATTTACTGAGGTACTGAGTGAATAAATGTTTGGGCACTATTTTTCCACTTGGCAGTTGCTTAATCTGTTTTCTGACAGTTTCTGTTCTCCCTCACTGCTGTGTGTGAGGGGGAGGGGCCGTTTTTTGGCGCTTTTACTACACATCAAATATTTCAGTCAGCAACTCATTGTATTCCCTGCATGATCCGGTTCATCTCTACAGAGCTCAGGGGTCTTCAAAACTTATTTTGAGGGAGGTAATTTCTCTCAGCAGAGCTGTGAGAATTATAGTTTGACTGAGATAAAAAACGTTTATTCTGTAATTTGTTTCCTGCTTTCAGAATTTGTTATCTTTGCTAATGGGATTAAACCTTTGCTAAAGTTGTGTTATTTACAAGGATTGAGGCTATAACTGTTTCAATTTATTAATTTTCAACTGTTATAGATCTTCTGTGCTTCTTAAAGGCACAGTACGTTTTAATATTATTCTAATTGAATTGTATTTCCAAGTTACAAGTTTATTTGCTAGTTTGTTAAACATGTCTGATTCAGAGGATGATACCTGTGTCATTTGTTGCAATGCCAAAGTGGAGCCCAATAGAAATTTATGTACTAACTGTATTGATGCTACTTTAAATAAAAGTCAATCTGTACAAATTGAACAAATTTCACCAAACAACGAGGGGAGAGTTATGCCGACTAACTCGCCTCACGTGTCAGTACCTACATCTCCCGCTCACAGGGAGGTGCGTGATATTGTAGCGCCGAGTACATCTGGGCGGCCATTACAAATCACATTACAGGATATGGCTACTGTTATGACTGAGGTTTTGGCTAAATTACCAGAGCTAAGAGGTAAGCGTGATCACTCTGGGGTGAGAACAGAGTGCGCTGATAATATTAGGGCCATGTCAGACACTGCGTCACAGGTGGCAGAACATGAGGACGGAGAGCTTCATTCTGTGGGTGACGGTTCTGATCCAAACAGACTGGATTCAGATATTTCAAATTTTAAATTTAAACTGGAAAACCTCCGTGTATTACTAGGGGAGGTGTTAGCGGCTCTGAATGATTGTAACACAGTTGCAATACCAGAGAAAATGTGTAGGTTGGATAAATATTTTGCGGTACCGACGAGTACTGAGGTTTTTCCTATACCTAAGAGACTTACTGAAATTGTTACTAAGGAGTGGGATAGACCCGGTGTGCCGTTCTCACCCCCTCCGATATTTAGAAAAATGTTTCCAGTAGACGCCACCACAAGGGACTTATGGCAAACGGTCCCTAAGGTGGAGGGAGCAGTTTCTACCTTAGCTAAGCGTACCACTATCCCGGTGGAGGATAGCTGTGCTTTTTCAGATCCAATGGATAAAAAATTAGAGGGTTACCTTAAGAAAATGTTTGTTCAACAAGGTTTTATATTGCAACCCCTTGCATGCATTGCGCCGATCACGGCTGCAGCGGCATTCTGGATTGAGTCTCTGGAAGAGAACATTGGTTCAGCTACTCTGGACGACATTACGGACAGGCTTAGAGTCCTTAAACTAGCTAATTCATTCATTTCGGAGGCCGTAGTACATCTTACTAAACTTACGGCGAAGAATTCAGGATTCGCCATTCAGGCACGCAGGGCGCTGTGGCTAAAATCCTGGTCAGCTGATGTTACTTCTAAGTCTAAATTGCTTAATATACCTTTCAAAGGGCAGACCTTATTCGGGCCCGGGTTGAAAGAGATTATCGCTGACATTACAGGAGGTAAAGGCCATGCCCTGCCTCAGGACAAAGCCAAAGCCAAGACTAGACAGTCTAATTTTCGTTCCTTTCGTAATTTCAAAGCAGGAGCAGCATCAACTTCCTCTGCACCAAAACAGGAAGGAGCTGTTGCTCGCTACAGACAAGGCTGGAAACCTAACCAGTCCTGGAACAAGGGCAAGCAGACTAGGAAACCTGCTGCTGCCCCTAAAACAGCATGAATTGAGGGCCCCCGATCCGGGATCGGATCTAGTGGGGGGCAGACTTTCTCTCTTCGCCCAGGCTTGGGCAAGAGATGTTCAGGATCCCTGGGCACTAGAGATAATATCTCAGGGATACCTTCTGGACTTCAAATACTCTCCTCCAAGAGAGAGATTTCATCTGTCAAGATTGTCAACAATCCAGACAAAGAAAGAGGCGTTTCTACGCTGCGTACAAGAGCTCTTGTTAATGGGAGTAATCCATCCAGTTCCACGATCGGAACAGGGACAGGGGTTTTACTCAAATCTGTTTGTGGTTCCCAAAAAAGAGGGAACTTTCAGACCAATCCTGGACTTAAAGATCCTAAACAAATTCCTAAGAGTTCCATCGTTCAAGATGGAGACTATTCGGACAATTTTACCTATGATCCAAGAGGGTCAGTACATGACCACTGTAGATTTAAAAGATGCTTACCTTCACATACCGATTCACAAAGATCATTATCGGTACCTAAGGTTTGCCTTCCTAGACAGGCATTACCAGTTTGTGGCTCTTCCATTCGGATTGGCTACAGCTCCAAGAATCTTCACAAAGGTTCTGGGTGCTCTTCTGGCGGTACTAAGACCGCGGGGAATCTCGGTAGCTCCATACCTAGACGACATTCTGATACAAGCTTCAAGCTTTCAAACTGCCAAGTCTCATACAGAGTTAGTGCTGGCATTTCTAAGGTCACATGGATGGAAGGTGAACGAAAAGAAAAGTTCACTCGTTCCACTCACAAGAGTTCCCTTCCTGGGGACTCTTATAGATTCTGTAGAAATGAAGATTTACCTGACAGAGGACAGGCTAACAAGACTTCAAAGTGCTTGCCGCACCCTTCATTCCATTCAACACCCGTCAGTGGCTCAATGCATGGAGGTAATCGGCTTAATGGTAGCGGCAATGGACATAGTACCCTTTGCACGCTTACACCTCAGACCACTGCAACTGTGCATGCTAAGTCAGTGGAATGGGGATTACTCAGACTTATCCCCTTCTCTGAATCTGGATCAAGAGACCAGAAATTCTCTTCTATGGTGGCTTTCTCGGCCACATCTGTCCAGGGGGATGCCATTCAGCAGACCAGACTGGACAATTGTAACAACAGACGCCAGCCTTCTAGGTTGGGGTGCCGTCTGGAATTCTCTGAAGGCTCAGGGACAATGGAGTCAGGAGGAGAGTCTCCTGCCAATAAACATTCTGGAATTGAGAGCAGTTCTCAATGCCCTCCTGGCTTGGCCCCAGTTGACAACTCGGGGGTTCATCAGGTTTCAGTCGGACAACATCACGACTGTAGCTTACATCAACCATCAGGGAGGGACAAGAAGCTCCCTAGCTATGATGGAAGTATCAAAGATAATTCGCTGGGCACAGTCTCACTTTTGCCACCTGTCAGCAATCCACATCCCGGGAGTGGAGAACTGGGAGGCGGATTTCTTAAGTCGTCAGACTTTTCATCCGGGGGAGTGGGAACTTCATCCGGAGGTCTTTGCCCAAATACTTCGACGTTGGGGCAAACCAGAGATAGATCTCATGGCGTCTCGACAGAACGCCAAGCTTCCTCGTTACGGGTCCAGATCCAGGGATCCAGGAGCAGTCCTGATAGATGCTCTGACAGCACCTTGGGACTTCAGGATGGCTTACGTGTTTCCACCCTTCCCGTTACTTCCTCGATTGATTGCCAGAATCAAACAAGAGAGAGCATCAGTGATTCTAATAGCACCTGCGTGGCCACGCAGGACTTGGTATGCAGACCTGGTGGACTTGTCATCCTGTCCACCTTGGTCTCTACCTCTGAAACAGGACCTTCTGATACAGGGTCCCTTCAAACATCAAAATCTAACTTCTCTGAAGCTGACTGCTTGGAAATTGAACGCTTGATTTTATCAAGACGTGGGTTTTCTGAGTCAGTTATTGATACCTTAATACAGGCTAGGAAACCTGTTACCAGAAAGATTTACCATAAGATATGGCGTAAATACCTATATTGGTGTGAATCCAAAGGTTACTCTTGGAGTAAGGTTAGGATTCCTAGGATATTGTCTTTTCTACAAGAAGGTTTAGAAAAGGGTTTATCTGCTAGTTCATTAAAGGGACAGATCTCAGCTCTGTCCATTCTGTTACACAAACGTCTGTCAGAAGTTCCTGACGTCCAGGCTTTTTGTCAGGCTTTGGCCAGGATTAAGCCTGTGTTTAAAACTGTTGCTCCACCATGGAGTTTAAACCTTGTTCTTAATGTTTTACAGGGCGTTCCGTTTGAACCCCTTCATTCCATTGATATAAAGTTGTTATCTTGGAAAGTTCTATTTTTAATGGCTATTTCCTCGGCTCGAAGAGTCTCTGAATTATCAGCCTTACATTGTGATTCTCCTTATTTGATTTTTCATTCGGATAAGGTAGTCCTGCGTACTAAACCTGGGTTCTTACCTAAGGTAGTTACTAACAGGAATATCAATCAAGAGATTGTTGTTCCTTCTTTATGCCCAAATCCTTCTTCAAAGAAGGAACGTCTACTGCACAACCTGGATGTAGTCCGTGCTCTAAAATTTTACTTACAGGCAACTAAGGAATTTCGACAAACGTCTTCTCTGTTTGTCATTTACTCTGGGCAGAGGAGAGGTCAAAAAGCTTCCGCTACCTCTCTTTCTTTTTGGCTTCGTAGCATAATTCGTTTAGCTTATGAGACTGCTGGACAGCAGCCTCCTGAAAGAATTACAGCTCATTCTACTAGAGCTGTGGCTTCCACTTGGGCCTTCAAGAATGAGGCCTCTGTTGAACAGATTTGCAAGGCTGCAACTTGGTCTTCGCTTCATACTTTTTCCAAATTTTACAAATTTGACACTTTTGCTTCATCGGAGGCTATTTTTGGGAGAAAGGTTCTTCAGGCAGTGGTTCCTTCTGTATAAAGAGCCTGCCTATCCCTCCCGTCATCCGTGTACTTTTGCTTTGGTATTGGTATCCCAGAAGTAATGATGACCCGTGGACTGATCACACTAAACAGAAGAAAACATAATTTATGCTTACCTGATAAATTCCTTTCTTCTGTAGTGTGATCAGTCCACGGCCCGCCCTGTTTTTAAGGCAGGTAAATATTTTTTAATTTATACTCCAGTCACCACTTCACCCTTGGCTTTTCCTTTCTCGTTGGTCCTTGGTCGAATGACTGGGAGTGACGTAGAGGGGAGGAGCTATATGCAGCTCTGCTGGGTGAATCCTCTTGCACTTCCTGTTGGGGAGGAGTAATATCCCAGAAGTAATGATGACCCGTGGACTGATCACACTACAGAAGAAAGGAATTTATCAGGTAAGCATAAATTATGTTTTTAACCCTGCTTTCTCTGTCAAGGTTTAATGCATTAAAAAAAAAAATTACTTTACCCCTGCTCATTTTAGTGCTGAAAAAAGTATTTCACCCCCGCTTTCTTTGTCAAGGTTTGATGCTTAAAAAATGTATTTATCCCTTCTGTCTGCCATGTCTTGGTGATAAAAATATTATTTTACCCCTGTTTTTTTCTGTCAAGTTTTTCTGTTGACAGACATGTTTATTTAACCCAATCTTCTGTGTGCTGTAAAATTAATTATTTTACCCCTACTTTTTCTGAAGACTTGACGCTTAAAAATATGTTTGTTTGCCCCTTTATCTCTCTACTATTATGTGTCTCTGAGTGTTTGAGTACATGTGGTGCCTGGTTTGTGTATGCTAATTCATATGTGTGTTTGTGGATGTGTTGTCTACATGTGTGTCTCAATGCATGCCTGTGTGTGTGCATGTAAATGTCTATGGGTGCCTGTATGTGTGCAAGTGATTTCTGAGGGTGCTTGCTTGTGTGTGTTTGTGTGTATGTGCACATGTATATGTCTATGGGGGTCTATATGTGTGCAGGTGGTTTTCTGTAGGTACCTATATGTGTGTACGTGGATGTCTGTATATAGATGTGTATAGATGCCTGTATGTGTGCATATGGGTGTCTATAACCAGACTGTGCTCCAGCTCCTCCCACCAGCAGCAGCCACAGTTTTTACTGAAGTGTTTTTGTTCTCTGTCAAGGAGGAACTCACACCTGCAAAAATAGTGCAGGAACTCCATTCATTTTCCAGAGCAGAGGTAGCTTCCTGCATAGTATCTGAATACACAGACAAATCAGGATAATGAAAAGGCCAGGGGTGACCTAAGCAGGCTTATTTACACTAACACTCAAATAAGAAGCTAAGGACATTGAAGAGGATGAATCTAACCAAACTACATGTGTGCAGTAAGCGTGAATTATACTATTGCATTTACATTTAACTTTCTTTACTTACCCTTTATAGGCAGAATTGTTTGTTGGATGATACCAGTAAACCTGGTCTTACCTGTTTAATTCTACGTATTTTAGGATTATGGTAATAAAATTATTTTCATATAGTTTACCATGGTTAATTAGTTCACCCTATAATTGCTAGCTTTGCTGATAATTTAAAGCAGTACTTCAGTATCTATCTTAAAGGGACAGGAAAATAAAAATTAAATCTTCATGATTTACATCGAGAATGTCATTTCAGAACACTTAAAGGGATAGTCTACTTGAAAATGTTTGTTGTTTAGAAAGATAGCTAATCCTTTTATTACCCATTCCCCAGTTTTTCATTACCAACACAGTTATTTTAATTTATACTGTTTGCCTCTGTTATTACCTTGTATCTTAGCCTCTGCAGACTGCCCGCCAATCTCAGTTCTTTTTACAAACTTGCATTTCAGCCAATTAGTGCTGATTATTGCATTACTCCACAGGAGTGAACACAATTATATCTATATGGGACACATATAGCACTGTCTAGCTGTGAAAAGCTTTTTACCTCTATGATTACCTTGTATCTAAGCCTCTGTAGACTGCCCCCATATCTCAGTGCAAACTTGCATTTCAGCTAATTAGTGTTGACTCATTCATTACTCCAGGAGAGTGAGCACAATGGTATCTATATGGGACACATGAACTAACACTATCTAGCTGTGAAAAACTAATAAAATGAGATGAGGCGGCCTTCAAGGGCTTAGAAATTAGCATATGAACTAGGGATGGGCGAATGTTTCTAAAAATTCGAAATTTAAAACGAATTTTGATACATTCGTTCGTTCGAATCGAATTTCGAATGTTTATATAACATTCTAACATTCTATTTTCGAATTTTCATTTTCGAATATTTCAATAAAATTCGAAAATATTCGTTCAAATAATAGAATGTTTAGCTATGTAATTCATTCAATTTCGAAATGTAATATTCGAATTCGAATGTGACATTCGAATTCGAATGTGACATTCAAATTTGAAATAGTATTTCTAGTCTACAACTGTGTTTAATAAATGTAATATTCAAATTTGAATGCTACATTCGAATTTGAATGTCGCATTCGAATTTGAAGTAGTATTTCTAGTCTAATGCTGTGTTTTAAATGTAATATTCGAATTCGAATGTGACATTCGAATTCGAATGTGACATTCGAATTCGAAATAGTATTTCTAGTCTAATACTGTGTTTTTTAAATGTAATATTCGAATTCGAATGTCACATTCGAATTCAAAATAGTATTTCTAGTTTGCAACTGTGTTTAATAAATGTAATATTCAAATTCGAATGTGATATTCGATTTGAATGTGACATTCGAATTTGAAATAGTATTTCTAGTCTAATACTGTGTTTTATAAATGTGATATTCGATTCGAATGTGACATTCGAAATAGTGTTTCTAGTCTACAATTGTGTTTTATAAATGTAATATTCGAATTCGAATGTGGCATTCGAATGTGACATTCGAAAACTGTAAATAACATTTGAAAATCAAATTTTTAAGAATATTCATTCTTATCAACATTCTATTATGTTAATCGAATTTCTACAATAACATTCGTTCTAACATTCGAATTCGGATATAATATGAACCTGCCTAGGTTTAGCTTTCAAAAACGAATACCAAGAGGACAAAGCAAATTTGATGATAAAAGTAAACTGGAAAGTTGTTTAAAATTACACTTCTTATCTGAATCCTGAAAGTTTATTTTTTACTTTACTTTCCCATTAAATTCACTTCTATTATCAAATGTACTTTGTTCTCTTGGTAACCTTTGTTGATAAACATATGTACATATTCTCAGCAACATCAATGCACTGCTGAGAGCTAAATGGTAATTGCATTTGCATTTTACACTTTTAAGTTTCTTTAAATATTCCAGCTACTGCTAAGAAAATATTTTAGTGAATGTTTTCCTTTGATAATTAATTAAATTAATGATACATCTGTTCTTATTTTTGTCTAATCATTAGTTTTAACCAAATTATTAAATCAGTGAATTTTGATACATTCGTTCGTTCGAATCGAATTTCGAATGTTTATATAACATTCTAACATTCTATTTTCGAATTTTCATTTTCGAATATTTCAATAAAATTCGAAAATATTCGTTCAAATAATAGAATGTTTAGCTATGTAATTCATTCAATTTCGAAATGTAATATTCGAATTCGAATGTGACATTCGAATTCGAATGTGACATTCAAATTTGAAATAGTATTTCTAGTCTACAACTGTGTTTAATAAATGTAATATTCAAATTTGAATGCTACATTCGAATTTGAATGTCGCATTCGAATTTGAAGTAGTATTTCTAGTCTAATGCTGTGTTTTAAATGTAATATTCGAATTCGAATGTGACATTCGAATTCGAATGTGACATTCGAATTCGAAATAGTATTTCTAGTCTAATACTGTGTTTTTTAAATGTAATATTCGAATTCGAATGTCACATTCGAATTCAAAATAGTATTTCTAGTTTGCAACTGTGTTTAATAAATGTAATATTCAAATTCGAATGTGATATTCGATTTGAATGTGACATTCGAATTTGAAATAGTATTTCTAGTCTAATACTGTGTTTTATAAATGTGATATTCGATTCGAATGTGACATTCGAAATAGTGTTTCTAGTCTACAATTGTGTTTTATAAATGTAATATTCGAATTCGAATGTGGCATTCGAATGTGACATTCGAAAACTGTAAATAACATTTGAAAATCAAATTTTTAAGAATATTCATTCTTATCAACATTCTATTATGTTAATCGAATTTCTACAATAACATTCGTTCTAACATTCGAATTCGGATATAATATGAACCTGCCTAGGTTTAGCTTTCAAAAACGAATACCAAGAGGACAAAGCAAATTTGATGATAAAAGTAAACTGGAAAGTTGTTTAAAATTACACTTCTTATCTGAATCCTGAAAGTTTATTTTTTACTTTACTTTCCCATTAAATTCACTTCTATTATCAAATGTACTTTGTTCTCTTGGTAACCTTTGTTGATAAACATATGTACATATTCTCAGCAACATCAATGCACTGCTGAGAGCTAAATGGTAATTGCATTTGCATTTTACACTTTTAAGTTTCTTTAAATATTCCAGCTACTGCTAAGAAAATATTTTAGTGAATGTTTTCCTTTGATAATTAATTAAATTAATGATACATCTGTTCTTATTTTTGTCTAATCATTAGTTTTAACCAAATTATTAAATCAGTGTAGTGATATATTCTTACTTATTTACTTTAGTCAAATATTGCTTATTATACCTGATAGTTTTTTAATAAAACTATTTTGAATTATTCCAGTTTTGGTTTAATTGACAGATTTCCAGAGCTAAAAGATATAATTTTGTATATTACACTTGATTTTGTGGGCATTTGGGGACATTTATAAAATTAACCAGAGATCTGATCTCTGGTTAATTTTATAATCGCTAATTGCTACCGCAAGCTCACAGTAGCAATAACCAGCCAACCAAATTTGCCTGTTTGTGCGCAATAAGTTAGAGCTCCACTTGTAATCTAGGCCATTTTTGTGGGCACTACTAATAAAATACAATGTTGCAGATTACAAGTGGAGAGGTAATGATAGTGCAGGTTACACTATCTGTTCCATATCGTGACCCTGCACTAAGAATAGAGCACAATCTGATATTACACGTCCATATTAAAAGAATAATCAGGCAATGTTAGCACATGTTTAGAGCACCCTATTCTAAACATCGCTCAAATGACAAGTTAGCTCATGGAAGCAATAGGACGAGGAAGGGAGGATACCTGCAGAAATGAGAAGCCAATAGGAACTCTATATTACACATATAACTGGTTGCTGTGGTTCTGTTGATCCAAATTGTGAAATCAAACAGATTTTTCAGTTGTGCTACCGGTTTAATTCCTTTATGTGATTTTTATACCCCCTTTATTTATAATTTATATGTAATTATTTTTAATACATGTTTTATGAAGAGATCTGGATTGCCAGTGGGATATAATGCTATTATACTCAGTGCTATAGTGCCTCTGATAAATGTGAGTACCTGTTACCACTTATAAAGAGGAATTGATAAATTAAACCAAGTTGCTCTGTGTATTCATTTATTTAGGTCTTTTGAGGAAAATGTTACACGTGAAGATCAAGTGGAATAAGATATGATCGTATTATTATTTTTTTTTTTTATTTAACAGATATACATACACACATACAAATACACACGCAAACACACACACACACATATATTTATATATATGTATATAAAAACACCTTTGAGCCCTTCCCAGTTAAACACCTTGTCAAATACCATATGCCATTAAACCACTGTTAACACATTTTTATTTAAAAAAAATTATATATATATATATATATATATATATATATATATATATATATATATATATATATATATATATAAAATGCACATAGAGAGAAGTGCACTCTTAGGAACGAACAACCGGCTCAATACAGGCAATTCCTCTCTGAACAAAGAACTCAGCAACCCCAGATGATCGTCTTGGCCTTCATTTTATGTGTGAAAAACAAAATGTTTTCTTCTATTTTTTAACACACCTTCATCTTAGAGCACCTATGGCTTAGATTACCTTCAGGTTAGAATTCAAGCAAAAAGCTAGGACCTGAGTTTTGTAGTGCGACTCAGAAGTCTATTAGCTGAGGGATTTAGCGCCACTGATTTATGCGACCTCTAGATGTTAGCGCACCAAGGCTTTCGTTCGTGCACTACCATTGTACTTTTAGCTTTTTATATGAAAGCAAGGATAGGAGCACTTTTGATTTAACTTGAGCAGTGTTACCTCAATAGCACTAATATTTTTTCACTAGACTTGTAATCTAGGTTAATAAATATTTGCAGACTTAAAGGAAATGCTATAATGTGTTTATTTAAAAGCACTGCCTAACAATTACAACAATCACAGCATTCTTATCTGGTGGCAATTTTAACATTTAAAGGGACAGCCTACACAAGAATGTTTATTGTTTAAAAAGATAGATAATCCATTTATTACCCATTGCCTAGTTTTGAATAACCAACACTGTTATATAAACACACTTTTTACCTCTGTAATTAACTTGTATCTAAGCCTCTGCAAACTGCCCCCTTATTTCAGTTCTTTTGACAGACTTGCATTTTAGCCAATCAGTGCCGAATCCTAGGTAACTCCATGTGTGTAAGCACAATGTTATCTATATGGCACACATGAACAACGCCCTCTAGTTGTGAAAAAAATGTCAAAATACATTCAGGTAATAGGTGGCCTTCAAAATTGATGATAAATGTACATTGGAAAGTTTTTTTAAAAAATGATTCCCTATCTGAATCATGATTTTTTTTTTGACAAGACTGTCCCTTTAACAAAAGTGAGCTAAAACGTATTTTTAATTAATACGCCAGGTGGCTGTAGAGTTACTGAATCTACCCTGGTAGAAGTCCATAGATATTCTGCAACTTTGTATGAAGAATTACTGAAAAGGTATACTTTATACACTGGAGACCAATTATACTTCATACCTTTATACACATAAGACCTTTTAAAACAAACAATACGGATATCATCTATTATTTTTGTCCAGGAAACTATGAACTAACACATAACTTTTGAGCAGTTAAACACATTTTGGAATGTTTGAGACTACCAGTATCATGATAATTAATACACAAAACATTTAAGGGATACTAAACCCAAATTTTTTTCTTTCATGATTCAGATAGAGCATGCAATTGTAAGCAACTTTCTAATTTACTCCTACTATCAATTTTTCTTTGTTCTCTTGCTATCTTTATTTAAAAAGTAGGAATTTAAAGCTTAGGAGCCAGCCTCTTTTAGGTTCTTTAAATCTCTATACAGGCTTGTGGGATTAGTAGAATAATTGCTCAATAGGAAAGACAAGATACTGGTAAATGAGTCTATACAAATAATCCCCAATGTTAAACAAGGGGATATTCCGCTAAGCTAATATAGCTGTGGTAGCGAGTGTGTGCTATAAAGGACCTTGTATATACTTATTCAGAGTTAAATATCTCGATATAGTCCTTAGGTGCAGTATCCTGTGTGTAACAACATGATGTGTATATATAATCCAGAGAGAGAAAGAGAATCCAAGAGTCCAATATAAAACTTGATAAATTTATTCCAAAGTTGCATTAAAAGCAAATACAAATATAATCAACATGGAGGAATTCAAAAAGTGGGTGAATAAAACGCCTAATAGTGTAGTTTACGCATTAGTCATAGCTCATACAGGACAGACACAGCTGTGAATTTAAAAAACACTTCCTTAATTGTGATTGGTCTAAAACTTAATAGGCTCTATTAACCCTTTACTATACTGCGCAGTGTGTGAATAATACTATTGTCAACTTGGGACATAAGATAATAGTGATCATTAACTCTTTAATGTACCTAGAACCAAAAAATGTTTGTTTATTAGTACTTATTAGAAAAGAGCATTCTGTACACAACCCCTATATATGTAATATAAAGTGTATTATATAATGAAAAACTAAATAAATGAAAGGAAGGCAGATAGTGCACTTTCCATATGAACAAAAACTTCACATAAGATGAATTAATGTACAAATCACTAACTAGATGACAATAAAAAAATAGTTTTGTGACACTGCATAAGGTAGTATGGACTAAATGTACTATAATAAAATATAGACATTAGTATATGATCAATAATCAAAACATCTGACAAAAAGATCAAACTGAAGTGGGCAGAACATTTCCCTGCCAGTGGCCTATTCCCAGTAATTTATCAGATCATACTGGGAATTTAAGCCTCCTGGATGTCTGGTTTCCAAATGGAAAATCCAGTACATTTCTCTTTTATACAAAAGTTTCTCTCTATCCCCTCCTCTCTTGGGGGTGATCACCTGTTCAATTGCTTTCCATTTAAATGTTAACAGACTTTTGTTATGTTTAACCACAAAATGTTGAACGATAGGGGTAGTAGCTTTGTCCACATTAATGGAACTAAAATGTTCCCGTATTCGTGATCTAATGTCTCTGGTAGTGAGACCTCTGTATTGAACCTGACACTGTGTGCAATGTATTATATAGACCACATTGCTGGATGAGCAATTTAAGCATCTCTCTGTATTGTAGATGGTATGGTTGACTCTTGATGAAAATGTAGATGTTATTTCAACATAATCACAGGGTTTGCATTTATTATGCCCACATTTAAACATACCCCTGTGTGTTAACCAGGAACTTGTTTCTCTAGATTCAGTTCTTAATTTAGAGGGGGATAAGATGTTCCCCAGTGTACAGGCCCGTCTATATGAGCACCGCAGACCATTGTCAACTGTGTTAACCAATTTGTCGTCTGCCCTCAATAAACCAAAATGTTTACGTACAATGCTACAAACCTGTTTATACTGAGTGCTGTAGTTTGTTACAAATATAGCTCCTTTATGCTCAATAATTTCTCTATTATTACTCTTTGTTAATAATGTATTCCTGTCAGCTAGTTTCACTTCATTCAATGCTTTACTGATGTCCGAATTCTTGTAGCCTCTTTGTCTGAGGTGTTCCACTAGCTTTTTAGACTGATTCTCATACTGGGCTATATCAGAACAATTTCTTTTCAAACGTATTAGTTGACCCTTAGCTATCGCATAAGGGATATGGCACAGATGGCAGCTCTTGCCATGCAATAAAGTATTGCCAGAAATGGGTTTTCTGTAGCTATTTGTGGCAATGTTGCCATCCTGCATGCCTCTCATTGTGATATCTAAAAAATTGATTTCTAGAGGTTGAATTTCAAAAGTAAATGTTAGATTAAGATCATTCTCATTTATCCAATTTACAAAGTTCAAAACTTGGTTGTTATCCCCTTTCCAGACCAACAGAAGGTCATCTATAAATCGCTTATAGAAGACTATTTCACTGATGAACGGGTTATCCTGAGCATAGACGTGGGACAGCTCCCACCAACCTAGATATAGGTTGGCATAAGATGGTACAAATTTAGCACCCATAGCTGTCCCACGTCTCTGCAAAAAGAACTCCCCTTCAAATTCAAAATAATTGTGGGTCAACAAAAACAAAGTCACCCTTAATACAAACTCCTGGAATGGCACAGAAAAATTAGATTGCTCTCTCAAAAAGAATCTCAGTGCCTGAATTTCTTTAGTATGAGGGATCATTGAATACAGTGATGTCACATCAGTGGTGACCCACAAATAATCCAAACTCCAAACCCCATGTTTCAACATATTTAGGACATGTGTAGTATCTTTAAGATGGCTAGGCAGTTGTAACACAAGTGGTTGTAATATAGCATCTAGCCATTGGGATAGATTTTCAGTAAGAGATCCAATGACGCTCACAATGGGTCTGCCTTTCACCTCTTCCAAAGATTTGTGTACCTTTGGAAGATGGTGAAAGATAGGCGTGACAGGGTGCATGACCAAGAGATACTCAAATGTTTCTCTGTCCAAGAAACGCCACTCCAAACCATCGTCCAGAAGGTTTTTAAGTTTCTTTTGGAAAAACCAAACAGGATTTTTGTCAAGTTTAGTATAACTATCTGCATCAAGTAACTGCCTGTATGCCTCTTTAACAATATCAGCCCTATTTAGCACTTCTACTGAGCCTCTCTTATCACCTGCCTTCACCACCAGGTTTTTGTTCATACAAAGAGACCATAAGAGCTGCCCTTTCTTTAGATGACAAGTTAGCACTGGAGTGAGTGTCTTAAGCTTAACAAGATCCATTTCCACTCTTTTATAGAATGTTTCCAACACACTCCCCCCTCTCGAGTGTATAGGGTAGAATGTTGATTGTTTCTTAAATCTTCTACTTTTTACTACTTCTTCTTTGGGAGATGTAGTACCCTCATTAAGGGCTCATTATGAGCTATGAGTAAGGCTACGGCCGAAACATGTAAGCTACACTATTAGGCATTTTATTCACCCACTTTTTGAATTCCTCCATGTTGATTATATTTGTATTTGCTTTTAATGCAACTTTGGAATAAATGTATCAAGTTTTATATTGGACTCTTGGATTCTCTTTCTCTCTCTGGATTACTAGAATTGCAACAGATAAAATTTGTCATCATCCTCATATGTTACTGATTCTGATTCTATATAAATTGCTTAAAGTGACAGTCTACACCTTGGTCATCTTAAAGTCTTACCTTTTGATTAAGCTTCAAATAGCCTCCTGCACCTTTTCTATATAATGCAGCAGGAATGGTAAAAAAGTTATTTTAAAATTAAAGGGACATGAAACCCAAAATTTTTATTTCATGATTCAGATAGAGAATACAATTTCAAACAACTTTCCAATTTACTTCTATTATTTAATTTGCGTCTTTCTCTTGTTATCCTTTGCTAAAATGTTTATCTATGTAAGTTCATGTGCAGCAGAGAACCTAGGTTCTAGCTGTTGATTGGTGGCTGCATGTATAAACTAATTGACATTGGCTCACCCATGTGTTCAGTTAGAAACCAGTAGTGCATTGCTGCTCCTTCAACAAAGGATACCAAGAGAATAAAACAGATTAGATAATAGAAGTAAATTAGAAAGTTGTTTAAAATTGTATTCTCTATCTGAATCATGAAAGAAAATTTTTGGGTTTCATGTCCCTTTAATATTGTTTTTGGTCACTTTGAAATGGCTGCCAAGCTCTGCCCACTGATGACATCACGATATGGGCTGCATATGGTATCCAATCACAAAAGGCTGACTAGTTGGATTCAACAGACTGTCAATGCTCTTCAGCAGAGTGCCTAAATGTAGCCCATAGTGATGTCATCAGAGGGCGGAGCTTGGCAAACATTTTAAAGTGGACAGAAACAATACTCATTTTAAAATAGCTTTTTTACCGTTCCTGCTGCATGATATAGAAAGGGGTGCAGGAGGCTATTTGCAGCTTAATCTAAGCTAAGACTTTAAGATGACTTAGTTGTAGACTGTCCCTTTAAGGCACTGTTCAAATACTTTTTCAGGTGCATGTAACTCTGGATGACTTTATTTGAAACTTGACAGTTTTGTAGGCACCCTTGAGGACTGTAAATATTCTGTAGAACTTTCTCATTGAAGCCATTAGATAAAGGTGCCAGTCAGGCACTAAAACGTCATGGGACTTTTGTTTTAACAGATGAACCAAGATTATATTTTATCTAAAAATCCAGTGAGTGCTGTCCTGAATACTGCTGCTTTATATATATATAAAACAAGATAAGAAAACTGCGCTATCCTAATGTTGTTGAATAAAATGTTACAATATTGTGGATAACAAATATGCATATACACATAAAGATGAATAATAAATAATATACAATAAATAATACTTGCACAATATAATTAAATTAAATTACTCAAAATAATAAAAGTCCATGAATAGTTATATTCAGAAAAAAAGGCTGCTGAACTGAATAGTTTCGTGAAGACTCCCACTTTGTCTTCACTAAATGAATATAGAAAAAAAGTCTTTTGTTCTGCGCCAAATCTCTGTGGACATATAATGATGATAATTACAGGGAAAGAAGCTCCCCTATATCTAAACACTTACTTAGAAAACCTCAATCGATATGAGGTAAGTAATCACCCTTTAAAAGATACTCCATGTAGGTCTCTGCAGCTCCTGTTATTTGGATCCGTTCTGATAGGGACCTGAAGCTGTATTCGCCAATTGCTGTATTCTGAGGTAGTAATTACGATCCTCTCTGAAAGCGTTGATGGCTCATGCAATGAGGAGGGAGACAAAAAGACAGAGGTCCCAAAATAGTGAAGCAAGTTTCTCCAACATTGGTGTGTCCGGTCCACGGCATCATCCTTACTTGTGGGATATTCTCTTCCCCAACAGGAAATGGCAAAGAGTCCCAGCAAAGCTGGTCACATGATCCCTCCTAGGCTCCGCCCACCCCAGTCATTCTCTTTGCCGTTGCACAGGCAACATCTCCACGGAGATGGTTAAGAGTTTTTTGGTGTTTAAATGTAGTTTTTATTCTTCTATCAAGTGTTTGTTATTTTAAAATAGTGCTGGTATGTACTATTTACTCTGAAACAGAAAAGGATGAAGATTTCTGTTTGTGAGAGGAAGATGATTTTAGCAGACAGTAACTAAAATCGGTTGCTGTTTCCACATAGGACTGTTGAGATGAAGTAACTTCAGTTGGGGGAAACAGTTAGCAGACTTTTTCTGCTTAAGGTATGATTAGCCATATTTCTAACAAGACTGTGTAATGCTGGAAGGCTGTCATTTCCCCTCATGGGGACGGGTAAGCCATTTTCTTAGTCAAAAACAAACAGAATAAAGGGCTTATTATGGGCTAAAAAACTGGTAGACATTTTTATGGGCTAAATCGATTGCTTTATTTGTGCCTATTATTCAGATTTAGGCTAATAATTGGCATTTATAATCTTGGGGAACGTTTATAAAACGGCAGGCACTGTATTGGACACCTTTTTCAGTCAGGGGGCCTTTCTAGTCATAGACTGAGCCTCATTTTCGCGCCATTAATGCGCAGTTGTTTTTTGAGAGCAGGGCATGCAGATGCATGTGTGAGGATCTAAGAATCTCTGAAAAAGCTTTTAGAAGGCGTCATTTGGTATCGTATTCCCCTCAGGGCTTGGTTGGGTCTTAGCAAAGACTATATCTGGGACTGTATAGGGGTTAAATTGAAAAACGGCTCCGGTTCCGTTATTTTAAGGGTTAATTCTCTTTGCCGTTGCACAGGCAACATCTCCACGGAGATGGTTAAGAGTTTTTTGGTGTTTAAATGTAGTTTTTATTCTTCTATCAAGTGTTTGTTATTTTAAAATAGTGCTGGTATGTACTATTTACTCTGAAACAGAAAAGGATGAAGATTTCTGTTTGTGAGAGGAAGATGATTTTAGCAGACAGTAACTAAAATCGGTTGCTGTTTCCACATAGGACTGTTGAGATGAAGTAACTTCAGTTGGGGGAAACAGTTAGCAGACTTTTTCTGCTTAAGGTATGATTAGCCATATTTCTAACAAGACTGTGTAATGCTGGAAGGCTGTCATTTCCCCTCATGGGGACCGGTAAGCCATTTTCTTAGTCAAAAACAAACAGAATAAAGGGCTTATTATGGGCTAAAAAACTGGTAGACATTTTTATGGGCTAAATCGATTGCTTTATTTGTGCATATTATTCAGATTTAGGCTAATAATTGGCATTTATAATCTTGGGGAACGTTTATAAAACGGCAGGCACTGTATTGGACACCTTTTTCAGTCAGGGGGCCTTTCTAGTCATAGACTGAGCCTCATTTTCGCGCCATTAATGCGCAGTTGTTTTTTGAGAGCAGGGCATGCAGATGCATGTGTGAGGATCTAAGAATCTCTGAAAAAGCTTTTAGAAGGCGTCATTTGGTATCGTATTCCCCTCAGGGCTTGGTTGGGTCTTAGCAAAGACTATATCTGGGACTGTATAGGGGTTAAATTGAAAAACGGCTCCGGTTCCGTTATTTTAAGGGTTAATTCTCTTTGCCGTTGCACAGGCAACATCTCCACGGAGATGGTTAAGAGTTTTTTGGTGTTTAAATGTAGTTTTTATTCTTCTATCAAGTGTTTGTTATTTTAAAATAGTGCTGGTATGTACTATTTACTCTGAAACAGAAAAGGATGAAGATTTCTGTTTGTGAGAGGAAGATGATTTTAGCAGACAGTAACTAAAATCGGTTGCTGTTTCCACATAGGACTGTTGAGATGAAGTAACTTCAGTTGGGGGAAACAGTTAGCAGACTTTTTCTGCTTAAGGTATGATTAGCCATATTTCTAACAAGACTGTGTAATGCTGGAAGGCTGTCATTTCCCCTCATGGGACCGGTAAGCCATTTTCTTAGTCAAAAACAAACAGAATAAAGGGCTTATTATGGGCTAAAAAACTGGTAGACATTTTTATGGGCTAAATCGATTGCTTTATTTGTGCATATTATTCAGATTTAGGCTAATAATTGGCATTTATAATCTTGGGGAACGTTTATAAAACGGCAGGCACTGTATTGGACACCTTTTTCAGTCAGGGGGCCTTTCTAGTCATAGACTGAGCCTCATTTTCGCGCCTCTAATGCGCAGTTGTTTTTTGAGAGCAGGGCATGCAGATGCATGTGTGAGGATCTAAGAATCTCTGAAAAAGCTTTTAGAAGGCGTCATTTGGTATCGTATTCCCCTCAGGGCTTGGTTGGGTCTTAGCAAAGACTATATCTGGGACTGTATAGGGGTTAAATTGAAAAACGGCTCCGGTTCCGTTATTTTAAGGGTTAAAGCTCTGAAATTTGGTGTGCAATACTTTTAAGGCTTTAAGACACTGTGGTGAAATTTTGGAAATTTTTGAACAATTCCTTCATACTTTTTCACATATTCAGTAATAAAGTGTTTTCTGTTTGAAATTTAAAGTGACAGTAACGGTTTTATTTTAAAACGTTTTTTGTGCTTTGTTGACAAGTTTAAGCCTGTTTAACATGTCTGTACCTTCAGATAAGCTATGTTCTATATGTATGAAAGCCAATGTGTCTCCCCATTTAAATTTATGTGATAATTGTGCCATAGCGTCCAAACAAAGTAAGGACAGTACTGCCACAAATAATGATATTGCCCAAGATGATTCCTCAAATGAGGGGAGTAAACATGATAGTACATCATCTCCTACTGTGTCTACACCAGTTTTGCCCATGCAGGAGGCCCCTAGTACATCTAGTGCGCCAATACTTATTACCATGCAACAATTAACGGCTGTAATGGATAACTCCATAGCAAATCTTTTATCCAAAATGCCTACTTATCAGAGAAAGCGCGATTGCTCTGTTTTAAACACTGAAGAGCAAGAGGACGCTGATGATAATTGTTCTGTCATACCCTCACACCAATCTGAAGGGGCCATGAGGGAGGTTTTGTCTGAGGGAGAAATTTCAGATTCAGGAAAAATTTCTCATCAAGCTGAACCTGATGTTGTGACATTTAAATTTAAATTAGAACATCTCCGCGTACTGCTTAAGGAGGTGTTATCTACTCTGGATGATTGTGACAATTTGGTCATTCCAGAGAAATTATGCAAGATGGACAGGTTCCTAGAGGTTCCGGTGCCCCCCGACGCTTTTCCTATACCCAAGCGGGTGGCGGACATAGTAAATAAAGAGTGGGAAAAGCCCGGCATACCTTTTGTTCCTCCCCCTATATTTAAGAAATTATTTCCTATGGTCGACCCCAGAAAGGACTTATGGCAGACAGTCCCCAAGGTCGAGGGGGCAGTTTCTACTCTAAACAAACGCACTACTATTCCTATCGAAGATAGTTGTGCTTTCAAAGATCCTATGGATAAAAAATTGGAAGGTTTGCTTAAAAAGATTTTTGTACAGCAAGGCTACCTTCTACAACCAATTTCATGCATTGTTCCTGTCACTACGGCAGCGTGGTTCTGGTTCGAGGAACTAGAAAAGTCGCTCAGTAGAGAAACTCCATATGAGGAGGTTATGGACAGAGTTCACGCACTTAAATTGGCTAACTCTTTTATTTTAGATGCCGCTTTGCAATTAGCAAAATTAGCGGCGAAATATTCAGGGTTTGCTATCGTGGCGCGCAGAGCGCTTTGGCTAAAGTCTTGGACAGCGGATGTGTCATCCAAGACAAAATTGCTTAACATTCCTTTCAAAGGTAAAACTTTATTTGGACCTGATTTGAAAGAGATTATTTCAGACATCACTGGGGGAAAGGGCTACGCCCTTCCACAGGATAGGTCTTTTAAGGCTAAAAATAAACCTAATTTTCGTCCCTTTCGCAGAAATGGACCAGCCTCTAATTCTGCATCCTCTAAGCAAGAGCGTAATGCCTCACAACCCAAACCAGCCTGGAAACCAATGCAAGGCTGGAACAAGGGTAAGCAGGCCAAGAAGCCTGCCACTGCTAACAAAACAGCATGAAGGAGTAGCCCCCGATCCGGGACCGGATCTGGTGGGGGGCAGACTTTCTCTCTTTGCTCAGGCTTGGGCAAGAGATGTTCAGGATCCTTGGGCGCTAGAAATAGTTTCTCAAGGTTATCTCCTGGAATTCAAGGAACTACCCCCAAGGGGAAGGTTCCACAAGTCTCACTTATCCTCAAACCAAATAAAGAGACAGGCATTCTTACATTGTGTAGAAGACCTGTTAAAGATGGGAGTGATACACCCAGTTCCAATAAAGGAACAAGGAATGGGATTTTATTCCAATCTGTTCGTAGTTCCCAAAAAAGAGGGAACGTTCAGACCAATTTTGGATTTGAAGATCCTAAACAAATTTCTCAGGGTACCATCGTTCAAAATGGAAACCATTCGAACGATTCTACCCACCATCCAGGAAAGTCAATTTATGACTACCGTGGATCTAAAGGATGCGTACCTACATATCCCTATCCACAAGGAACATCATCAGTTCCTAAGGTTCGCTTTCTGGACAAACATTACCAGTTTGTGGCACTTCCATTCGGATTAGCCACTGCTCCAAGGATTTTCACAAAGGTGCTAGGGTCCCTTCTAGCGGTTCTAAGACCAAGGGGCATTGCAGTAGTACCTTACTTGGACGACATTCTAATACAAGCGTCGTCCCTGTCAAAGGCAAAGGCTCATACGGACATCGTTCTAGCCTTTCTCACATCTCACGGATGGAAGGTGAACAAAGAAAAGAGTTCTCTGTCCCCGTCAACAAGAGTTCCCTTCTTGGGAACAATAATAGATTCCTTAGAAATGAGGATTTTTCTGACAGAGGTCAGAAAATCAAGACTTCTAAGCTCTTGTCAAGTGCTTCATTCTGTTCCTCGTCCTTCCATAGCGCAGTGCATGGAAGTAATAGGATTGATGGTTGCAACAATGGACATAGTTCCCTTTGCACGAATTCATCTAAGACCATTACAACTGTGCATGCTCAAACAGTGGAATGGGGATTATACAGACTTGTCTCCAATGATTCAAGTAGATCAAAAGACCAGAGATTCACTCCGTTGGTGGCTGACCCTGGACCATCTGTCTCAGGGAATGAGCTTCCGCAGGCCAGAGTGGGTCATTGTCACGACCGACGCCAGTTTAGTGGGCTGGGGTGCGGTCTGGGAATCCCTGAAAGCTCAGGGTCTATGGTCTCGGGAGGAGTCTCTTCTCCCGATAAACATTCTGGAACTGAGAGCGATATTCAATGCTCTCAGAGCTTGGCCTCAACTAGCAAAGGCCAAATTCATAAGGTTCCAATCAGACAACATGACAACTGTTGCTTATATCAATCATCAAGGGGGAACAAAGAGTTCCCTGGCGATGAAAGAAGT
The DNA here is from genome assembly GCF_027579735.1 of Bombina bombina. Taxonomy (NCBI): domain Eukaryota; kingdom Metazoa; phylum Chordata; class Amphibia; order Anura; family Bombinatoridae; genus Bombina; species Bombina bombina. The sequence continues at coordinate 886,769,261 of NC_069502.1, forward strand.
GACCAAAATAATTCAATGGGCAGAGGATCACTCCTGCCACTTGTCTGCGATCCACATCCCAGGAGTGGAAAATTGGGAAGCGGATTTTCTGAGTCGTCAGACATTTCATCCGGGGGAGTGGGAACTCCATCCGGAAATCTTTGCCCAAATAACTCAATTATGGGGCATTCCAGACATGGATCTGATGGCGTCTCGTCAGAACTTCAAGGTTCCTTGCTACGGGTCCAGATCCAGGGATCCCAAGGCGACTCTAGTAGATGCACTAGTAGCACCTTGGACTTTCAACCTAGCTTACGTATTCCCACCGTTTCCTCTCATTCCCAGGCTGATAGCCAGGATCAATCAGGAGACGGCCTCAGTGATCTTGATAGCTCCTGCGTGGCCACGCAGGACTTGGTATGCAGACCTGGTGAATATGTCATCGGCTCCACCATGGAAGCTACCTTTGAGACAGGACCTTCTTGTTCAAGGTCCATTCGAACACCCAAATCTGGTCTCCCTCCAACTGACGGCTTGGAGATTGAACGCTTGATTCTATCAAAGCGTGGGTTTTCAGATTCGGTGATAGATACTCTGGTTCAGGCCAGAAAACCTGTAACTAGAAAAATTTACCATAAAATATGGAAAAAATATATCTGTTGGTGTGAATCCAAAGGATTCCCATGGAATAAGATAAAAATTCCTAAGATTCTCTCCTTTCTTCAAGAAGGTTTGGAGAAAGGATTATCTGCAAGTTCTCTAAAGGGACAGATCTCTGCTTTATCGGTCTTACTACACAAAAGACTGGCAGCTGTGCCAGATGTTCAAGCTTTTGTTCAGGCTCTGGTTAGGATCAAGCCTGTTTATAGACCTTTGACTCCTCCCTGGAGTCTAAATCTAGTTCTTTCAGTTCTTCAAGGGGTTCCGTTTGAACCCTTACATTCCATAGATATTAAGTTACTATCTTGGAAAGTTTTGTTTTTGGTTGCAATTTCTTCTGCTAGAAGAGTTTCAGAGTTATCTGCTCTGCAGTGTTCTCCTCCTTATCTGGTGTTCCATGCAGATAAGGTGGTTTTGCGTACTAAGCCTGGTTTTCTTCCTAAAGTTGTTTCTAACAAAAATATTAACCAGGAGATAGTTGTACCTTCTTTGTGTCCGAATCCAGTTTCAAATAAGGAACGTTTGTTACACAATTTGGACGTTGTCCGTGCTCTAAAGTTCTATTTAGAGGCTACTAAAGATTTCAGACAAACATCTTCCTTGTTTGTTGTTTATTCTGGTAAAAGGAGAGGTCTAAAAGCGACTTCTACCTCTCTTTCCTTTTGGCTTAAAAGCATTATCCGATTGGCTTATGAGACTGCTGGATGGCAGCCTCCTGAAAGAATCACAGCTCACTCCACTAGGGCTGTAGCTTCCACATGGGCCTTCAAGAACGAGGCTTCTGTTGACCAGATATGTAAGGCAGCGACTTGGTCTTCACTGCACACTTTTGCCAAATTTGACAAATTTGATACTTTTGCTTCTTCGGAGGCTATTTTTGGGAGAAAGGTTTTGCAAGCTGTGGTGCCTTCCGTTTAGGTGACCTGATTTGCTCCCTCCCTTCATCCGTGTCCTAAAGCTTTGGTATTGGTTCCCACAAGTAAGGATGACGCCGTGGACCGGACACACCAATGTTGGAGAAAACAGAATTTATGCTTACCTGATAAATTACTTTCTCCAACGGTGTGTCCGGTCCACGGCCCGCCCTGGTTTTTTAATCAGGTCTGATGAATTATTTTCTCTAACTACAGTCACCACGGTACCATATGGTTTCTCCTATATATATTTCCTCCTGTCCGTCGGTCGAATGACTGGGGTGGGCGGAGCCTAGGAGGGATCATGTGACCAGCTTTGCTGGGACTCTTTGCCATTTCCTGTTGGGGAAGAGAATATCCCACAAGTAAGGATGACGCCGTGGACCGGACACACCGTTGGAGAAAGTAATTTATCAGGTAAGCATAAATTCTGTTTTTATTAAGTACCCCACAATACAGGTACCCCCAAGGTCTCCCACTCACACTTAAAAACCTCAATCTTTATGAGGTAAGTCAAAGCACATAAGCCACAATAGTCAGAATAGGATCATACAAAAGACCTCAATGTAACCCAAATGTATCCGTACAGCGTCCCTGACGCATTTCAAATTCTCCTTCTTCCTCAGAGGGATAGACGTACGTGATAACTTACATTAGTTAAGTTCCAATATTTAAAACCGGCGCCATGTTTGTGCATCGTAATTCTCGCCTTTTGATTGGCCGAGATTCTCAACCGGTCATTGGATGTTCATTCAGATGCGTGATTGGTCCCGGAATCACATGTGATGGTCATGTGATAGTACTGCAAGTACTAGTCAGGTTATTTAAGGTGGACAAATCCCGCACTGAATGAAAATACAGCAATAACATAAAATTAAAAGTAATTGCAAGTTAAATTAATAACAAACAAATGCAAACAAATAAGGGTGATTACTAAAAGTTTAAAACACTACACAATAAAATACTATAAAATAAATGTTAGTGACTGCATTAAGCACAATAGTAAAAAATGTACAAAATAATATTGTCATTAAAATGCATACAAAATTTGTTAAAAAATTCATATCATAAAAATACAACAAATATATATATACATATATATTCATTCAAAATTCAAATAATTAACGTAATAAATAATTAAAACTGAAAATAGGATAAAAAACTTTATATCACAAATCTGAGCATAGGATAAACAGCTAAAGGTGGACATGTAAAATAACAAGAAATCACACCAAAAAGGCTGCTAAATCAATGTCTTTATTAAGACCCCTAGGTATTTTGGTCTCCAAAGTGTGGATCCAATATGTTTCACGCTTTCTTAGGGCCAATTCTCTATCCACATTTGGTACAGAAATAATAAATTCAATAATTGTACCCTTTAAACAAGATGGATCTTTATTATGACAATGCATATAGTGGGCAGAAAGATTATGTGATTTTTCACCATTCTTAATGTTAGTCATATTATTATTATTATTATCGATTATTTGTAGAGCGCCAACAAATTCCGCAGCGCTCCAACAAACGTTTTTTATAGGGGCGTGTCGTGCGACCTATATATTGCAGGCCACACCCACATTGAAGTAAGTACACCACAAATTTTGACCTACAATTAACAAGTGCATTTATCTCCACTTCTTTATTGTTAGAGTTTGAGATAACTTTTTTAGTCACTTTATTTCCTGAATAGTGGTGACTACATGACACACAATTTGCCCTGTTACACTTAAAGAAGCCAATGGATCTTTTATCTAGCCAATTTTGCTTGCTGTTTGGCTTTTTCAATTTGCTTGGGGCTAATATTGATTTTAAATTTTTGTTCTTCCTAAAGACCACATTTGGTCCATTGATGGTAACCTCATCAAGAAGATTATCCTTCTTTAAAATGTGCCAATGTTTCTTAAATATGTTTTTGATATCTATTGCTCCCTCGCTGTAGGTTGTAATCATACTTACCCCAAAGTCCTTTTTCTTTTTCTTTTCCAAACTAGTAGCAAATCTTGATTCTACAGATTGTGAAGTTTGATTAGCCCCACATAATAATACTTCCCTATTTAAATCCCTTGCTCTGTTGTAAGCTGAATCTATTGCTTTATTAGGGTATCTCTTGGATTTAAATTTATTTTTCAAAATTAATGCTTCTTTTTCAAAATCCTCTATTTTGCTGCAGTTTCTCCTGACACGCTGAAATTGGCCATATGGAATGTTCTTTATCCAGCTAGGGTTGTGGCAGCTTTTAGCGTGCAGGTACCCATTGCTATCAGTTGGTTTTTTGTATAGCTTGCTTAGGATTTTGTTATTTTGATAATATAGAATCAGATCTAGGAATTCAATTTCATCACAGCTTACCTTATGTGTGAATGTAAGGTTATGCTCATTGGTGTTGATAAAATTTATAAATTCATTGAGGGATTTATTATCACCTTTCCAGATGAGTAAAACGTCGTCTATAAATCTCATCCATGTTACTATATTCTCAGAAAATGGGTTATTTGTCCAAATCTGTAATTCCTCCCAGAAACCCATATACAGGTTAGCGAAACTGGGGGCAAATTTTGTGCCCATCGCAGTTCCGCTAACCTGTAAAAAAAACTCTTCATTGAAACAAAAGTAATTTCTTTCTAGAATAAATTTTATAGACTCTAAAAGAAATTCTTTCCTGGTATCCTCTAGAGTGGTCCTTGAATCAAGCCAGAATCTAATAGCCCTTAGACCCAGATTATGTGGGATGTTAGTGTATAATGCACTCACATCAAGTGAGACCCACTTATAATCCGGTTTCCACTCAATATTAGAGATTCTTTGGAGAGTATGAGGCGTATCTTTTAAAAAAGATTTTAATAGAGGCACAAGCGGTTGTAGATAAGTATCTACAGATTCAGAAAGTTTCGTGGTCATGGAACCAATACCAGAAACAATTGGTCTACCAGGTGGACATGTCGCATGTTTGTGAATTTTAGGCAGATGATAGAATACTGCCATTTTTGGATACTTATTATCAAGAAATTTCCACTCATTTTCATTAAGAACTTTCTGATATTTAGCAGTATCCAACAGAGATTTATATTCCCTAAGGAATATCTCTGTAGGATCAGAATGTATTTTTCTGTAGGTGGCAGTATCGTTTAGAAGCCTGTATGCTTCTAACATGTAATCCGATCTATTTTGAATTACAATACTGCCTCCCTTATCTGCCTCTCTTATGACAATTTCTCTATCTTTATTTAGAGATTCAAGTATCTGTTTGTCTTTAAATGATAAATTGTCCTTTCTAATTTTGTAATTTTTACATAAATTAGTTAGATCCTCTTCCACCAAGTTCGCAAAAACTGGGATAAAATTCCCCTTCGAGTGGACTGGAAAATAAGTAGAAAGTGGTTTAAAATCTGTATGCTTACCATATGTAAGAGAGACTGTTGTAGTATCATCAGAAAAGGATGCTATATTTGTATCAGCTAATTCCTCTAGGGCCAAAATGGCTTCTAGATCTTGATCATTTAATTTTGCTGGTTCTAAATGGTTCAAATGCATTAATCTTTCTTTTTTTGATTTTTCAAAATGACGTTTTAAGGTCAATTTTCGAATATACTTGTGAAGGTCTATGAATAAATTAAATGAATTGGGGCCCTTAGTGGGCACAAACGACAGACCTTTTTTTAAAATATTTAATTTTATATTTAATTCCTTTTTTAAAACCTTATCCGAAAGATTAAAAATCTTTACCAGCTCATCTTTGCTTTCTGTCAGTATGTTATTGACTTTGTTCTTTTGGAGTTGTATTCTCTTTCCTGCTCTATAGCCTCTTCTTCTTCTTCCCACCTTCTTTTTTGTTGTTTTGATGCTATCCTTCTCCATTGAGGCATTTCTGGAGCGGTATAATTTAGGTAGTCTTTTTCTTGCCTTCCTTTTCTTGGGGGCGACCGGAAATAATTTTTTCCCTGGTTCCCCCCTAAAAAATGATGGTGATTATATTGATTGCCATTTTTATTTTGTTGTTTATGTTGTTGTTTCTCCGGGGTTTGATCAAATGATATAGGTTTAAATCTGTTAACAGATTGAAAACCTTTATGGTTATACCCTTCTCCTTCTTTAGTATAACTTTTTAGTCTCTGATGTCTTCTATCATTCCCATAGGTATAATTACTACCTTTTTTGGGTATAGCCCCAGTGTTTGGATGTTGGTAATACATCCTATTATTAGATTTTATTTTCTGTGAATTACCACCAGCAGGATTATTATTTTTACTTCCTTTTATATTTATATTATTGGTGGATCTTGAATCTCCATAGAATTGTTTCTCTTTCATCTTCATCTCTTTTTGTTTTTCATTAAATTTGATGAAGTTACTGAAATCCTTATTTACTGCAAAGTCGGGAGAATAGATACATTCATCTAGATCTCTTTCTTCATCAATAACTCTCTGAATCCTTATATCCGACTCTTCTAACCATAATTCCTCGTCATTAGATTCTACTCTTTGTTCCATGTTTTCACTACTATTTTTAGTTTGTTCCTGATTTCTTTTAAATTGATAATCCCTCAGGAATTTATTCTTTTTCTTAATTTCCACTGACTTCTCAAATATGTCAATCTTACGTTTATTATTAATATCCAACTCTCTATAGTAAACATCTCCCTTAAACAGATTTAATTTCTCCCTTATATCTCTGATTTGATCTGTTAGAGTTTCTACTTTTTTGTTTCTGTATTTAATTAAAATATCAATAAAAGTTAAGGAACATGTTTCCATAGCTGCTTCCCATTCAGTAAGCAGTTCAATCTCTGATTCCTCAAAGATTGGAGTTTTATCCATCTTAAGACCTTTCGGTATCAAGAGATATTTCTTATATCTCTCTAAATTGTTGCTATCATGCCAATTAAGTAGCTGCTTCTTACTCAGTTTTTCCAATTTCTCAAATAATCTTTTGGGGTCAGTAAGAGCTAAATTTCCCTCTAAAGTTAATTGGAGTACTATCACATGACCATCACATGTGATTCCGGGACCAATCACGCATCTGAATGAACATCCAATGACCGGTTGAGAATCTCGGCCAATCAGAAGGCGAGAATTACGATGCACAAACATGGCGCCGGTTTTAAATATTGGAACTTAACTAATGTAAGTTATCACGTACTTCTATCCCTCTGAGGAAGAAGGAGACTTTGAAACGCGTCAGGGACGCTGTACGGATACATTTGGGTTACATTGAGGTTTATGTGCTTTGACTTACCTCATAAAGATTGAGGTTTTTAAGTGTGAGTGGGAGACCTTGGGGGTACCTGTATTGTGGGGTTCTTAATAAAACTTGCTTCACTATTTTGAGACCTCTGTCTTTTTGTCTCCCTCCTCATTGCATGAGCCATCAACGCTTTCCGAGAGGATCGTAATTACTACCTCAGAATACAGCAATTGGCGAATACAGCTTCAGGTCCCTATCAGAACAGATCCAAATAACAGGAGCTGCAGAGACCTACATGGAGTATCTTTTAAAGGGTGATTACTTACCTCATATCGATTGAGGTTTTCTAAGTAAGTGTTTAGATATAGGGGAGCTTCTTTCCCTGTAATTATCATCATTATATGTCCACAGAGATTTGGTGCAGAACAAAAGACTTTTTTTCTATATATATATATATATATATATATATATATATATATATATATATATATATATATATATATATATATATATATATCCTTTATCTTCTGCTTATATCCATTTCATGGAAGCACCCTGGGTAGATGTCTGCAAGAACCGTGAGTGCTGGCCCTCTACAAATTCTCAAAGTCCTAAGATACTAGCCAGGACAAAATATTACTTGCTGCTTCTAATCCCACCCACACCACACCCACTACCTCCCCCCATTGCATATGTTAAGCCATTGTGAAACATTTTGTAATAATGTGTTTATTTTATGTCATAACAAATTAAATAATGCTACATACAGTAAGTAATAAATTAATAAAAATAAGTTCATAGCAGTTAGAAACATCAACTAGATGCTCTGGGGAAGACAGCTGGATAGAAAAAGGAAGTTGTTGAACATAGAATGCAGAGAGTGCTGAAAGTTATGGAAGGTCATAGCAGACCTGGAGATTTGTTTTTCTATTAATAATTATCATCTTTCCCTTCTCGCACTTAACTATCTTTCTCGACTCCCTCCTCTCTTCCACCTCTCCCTTCTCTCTCAGGCAATATCTCCTCTTTACACTCTTTCTTTCCTCTCTCTCATATCTCTTCACTCTTTTTCTCCATTCTCTCAACTCTACCTTCTTCTCCACTTTCACTTTTCCTCTGCAATCACTCTCTACCCCGTTTACCATCTCAGAAGTAACAGCCTAAGCACTAATGGGGTCCCTACAGCCCTAGAGGAATAACATATCCTTGCAATTTCATGGCTATATAATATCCCTCTAGATAATAGTTTTAGCACATAGCACAAAATGGGTGTTTGTCGGTGCTGCAATAGGAATGTACATTCTGCAAATAAAATGTGCCAACTTTGCTACTTACAACATGCCACCAGACTTTAGACTCAACGCCAATGGCTAGTGGGCTAGTGGAAATTTTGAGCCCTTATATATATATATATATGTGCCTGTCTGAAACTGTGGTATGCTCGTAGGAGGAAAGTGTGGCACTTACCCTGTAAAGAAAGCAACACATACTCAGGCAGGGGAAGAAACAAGCAACGGCAGGAACCCCCACTCTAAAAAGACTTTTTTCTAGCTACCTGACAGTGCAGCATAAAGGAAGATATATATATATATATATATATATATATATATATATATATATATATATATATATATATATATATATATGTCTGGTATTAACAGTGGTTTTCCTGGGCACCATTTTAAAGCAGAAGATACATGAGCCCCAGTAACATGGGGTAGACTTTGGTTGTAGACGGGTCCAAATGCTGTGACCAGCTTCTCCAACTTCTTTAGAGGGGCTGTGCACTGTGATATCTCTGCTTCCTTCAGCTTCTGAGGATTCCGCTCAACTCAGCCTCGATGCCAAGTGAATAAGGCAGTAGACATTTCTCAATTTGTCTCTAGCTGCTGCAGCCCACTGGGAACTCTCTGTAGGCCAGTACAACCCTGGATATCCAGATGTAAAGGTTTTAGCAATCTACATTTCTGAAGACTGCAAAGATATTAAAATATTTATTTTTCAAAATTCTCTAAATTGAAAATGTTCATACTGAGAACACGACCAGAACTCTTATGAATCCATGAGCGTCCTTCCAACCAAGCAAGATGAATAAAGAGGTGCTCCTAGAGGTGTACATGAAAAGAGTCTGGACATACCAAAAGAAAGTCAATGCAGACAGTTTCTCCACTCTTTTCTTTTATATCCTTAAATGGACAATAAAGTCAAAATTAAACTTTCACAATTCAGATGCATGCAAGTGTATACCTAGGTAGGCTCAAGAGCATCAATGCACTGCTGGGAGGTATCTGGTGATAGCTGGATGTACATATATTCCTCTTTTCCTTGGCTCAAAGATGTGTTCAGCTACAAAAGATACCAAGAGAATTATGTCTGAATCATGAAGATTTTATTTAGACTTTACTCTTCATTTAATCATTAATGGTTGTCATTGGGGTTGCTCCTTTTGTGCAATGTATAGAACCTGTAACAGCAGCAATCAATCAATATATCAGTCTATATATTTTGGATGTACTTCATCAACAGGTGACATCAACCACAAAACAGTAAATTTTGTTAGTTCTCAGATATGTCCAGGCCTCATGTATTACACCCAAGATTGGCAGAAATTCTGGAAATGTTCAGCATGCTTTATCTCAGAGTCTTTCTCATTCCATTTTTTTACAACTCATATCAGTATAATTAAAAACATCTAATTGAAACTCTGTATTTGGAAACTTTTTTAATTCTCAAATACCCTTATTTGATAGAAATTCATAATGATAAAGGCCATTCTACCAATAATTTGATACTTCTTCAGGACTAATAACCAAAAGTCACATAGAGGCCTACTTATCAAGCAGTCAAATTTCTTGCATTCGACGGCACCAATACGCTCGCCTGACATCGCCTAACATTGCAGTCGTGGACCTGAATATGCTCTCCATATTTAACAAAAAAGCTGTCAAAAAGCCGCACACCAAGTACGGGGCGATGAGCAGCGGACTGTTGTTAACTAGCAGTCATCGATCTCGCTGCTATTCGGCTTTTTCCCAGCTTTATTTATATACTGTCACTAAGCACCGCCACTATACTAAAATGTTTAACCCCTATCCCGCCGCTCCCGGACCCCGCTGCCACTAAATAAAGTTATTAACCCCCATCCCGCTGCTCCCGGAGCCCACCGCAACTCTAATAAAGTCATTAACCCCTATCCCACCGCTCCTGGACCCCGCCGCAACTAAATAAAGTTATTAACCCCTATCCTGCCGCTCCCGGACCCCGCCGCAACTAAATAAAGTTATTAACCCCTATCTCGCTGCTCCCGGAGCCCACCGCAACTCTAATAAACTTATTAACCCCTATTCCGCCGCTCCCCGACACCGCCGCAACAAACTAAGGCCTAGATTTGGAGTTCGGCGGTAAAAGGGCTGTTAACGCTCCGCGGGCTTTTTTCTGGCCGCACCATAAATTTAACTCTGGTATCGAGAGTTAAAACAAATGCTGCGTTAGGCTCCAAAAAAGGAGCGTAGAGCATTTTTACCGCAAATGCAACTCTCGATACCAGAGTTGCTTACTGACGCGGCCGGCCTCAAAAACGTGCTCGTGCACGATTCCCCCATAGGAAACAATGGGGCTGTTTGAGCTGAAAAAAAGCAGCGTTCAGCTCCTAACGCAGCCCCATTGTTTCCTATGGGGAAACACTTCCTACGTCTGCACCTAACACTCTAACATGTACCCCGAGTCTAAACACCCCTAGCCTTACACTTATTAACCCCTAATCTGCCGCCCACGCTATCGCTGACCCCTGCATTACACTTTTAACCCCTAATCTGCCGCTCCGTAAAACACCGCCACCTACGTTATCCCTATGTACCCCTAATCTGCTGCCCTAACATCGCCGACCCCTATGTTATATTTATTAACCCCTAATCTGCCCCCCACAACGTCGCCGACACCTACCTACACTTATTAACCCCTAATCTGCCGAGCGGACCTGAGCGCTACTATAATAAAGTTATTAACCCCTAATCCGCCTCACTAACCCTATCATAAATAGTATTAACCCCTAATCTGCCCTCCCTAACATCGCCGACACCTAACTTCAATTATTAACCCCTAAACTTCCGATCGGAGCTCACCGCTATTCTAATAAATGGATTAACCCCTAAAGCTAAGTCTAACCCTAATACTAACACCCCCCTAACTTAAATATAATTTTATTCTTACGAAATAAATTAACTCTTATTATTATTAAATAACTTATTCCTATTTAAAGCTAAATACTTACCTGTAAAATAAATCCTAATATAGCTACAATATAAATAATAATTATATTAGAGCTATTTTAGGATTAATATTTATTTTACAGGCAACTTTGTAATTATTTTAACCAGGTACAATAGCTATTAAATAGTTAAGAACTATTTAATAGTTACCTAGTTAAAATAATAACAAATTTACCTGTAAAATAAATCCTAACCTAAGTTATAATTAAACCTAACACTACCCTATCAATAAAATAATTAAATAAACTACCTACAATTACCTACAATTAACCTAACACTACACTATCAATAAATAAATTAAACACAATTGCTACAAATAAATACAATTAAATAAACTAGCTAAAGTACAAAAAATAAAAAAGAACTAAGTTACAGAAAATAAAAAAATATTTACAAACATAAGAAAAATATTACAACAATTTTAAACTAATTACACCTACTCTAAGCCCCCTAATAAAATAACAAAGCCCCCCAAAATAAAAAATTCCCTACCCTATTCTAAATTAAAAAGGTTACAAGCTCTTTTACCTTACCAGCCCTGAACAGGGCCCTTTGCGGGGCATGCCCCAAGAATTTCAGCTCTTTTGCCTGTAAAAGAATAAATACAATACCCCCCCCCCCCCCAACATTACAACCCACCACCCACATACCCCTAATCTAACCCAAACCCCCCTTAAATAAACCTAACACTAAGCCCCTGAAGATCTTCCTACCTTGTCTTCACCATCCAGGTATCACCGATCCGTCCTGGCTCCAAGATCTTCATCCAACCCAAGGGGGGGTTGGCGATCCATAATCCGGTGCTCCAAAGTCTTCCTCCTATCCGGCAAGAAGAGGACATCCGGACCGGCAAACATCTTCTCCAAGCGGCATCTTCGATCTTCTTCCATCCGGTGCGGAGCGGGTCCATCTTGAAGCAGGCGACGCGGATCCATCCTCTTCTTCCGATGTCTCCCGACTAATGACGGTTCCTTTAAGGGACGTCATCCAAGATGGCGTCCCTCGAATTCCGATTGGCTGATAGGATTCTATCAGCCAATCGGAATTAAGGTAGGAATTTTCTGATTGGCTGATGGAATCAGCCAATCAGAATCAAGTTCAATCCGATTGGCCGATCCCATCAGCCAATCAGATTGAGCTCGCATTCTATTGGCTGATCGGAACAGCCAATAGAATGCGAGCTCAATCTGATTGGCTGATTGGATCAGCCAATCGGATTGAACTTGATTCTGATTGGCTGATTCCATCAGCCAATCAGAAAATTCCTACCTTAATTCCGATTGGCTGATAGAATCCTATCAGCCAATCGGAATTCGAGGGACGCCATCTTGGATGACGTCCCTTAAAGGAACCGTCATTAGTCGGGAGACATCGGAAGAAGAGGATGGATCCGCGTCGCCTGCTTCGAGATGGACCCGCTCCGCACCGGATGGAAGAAGATCGAAGATGCCGCTTGGAGAAGATGTTTGCCGGTCCGGATGTCCTCTTCTTGCCGGATAGGAGGAAGACTTTGGAGCACCGGATTATGGATCGCCAACCCCCCCTTGGGTTGGATGAAGATCTTGGAGCCAGGACGGATCGGTGATACCTGGATGGTGAAGACAAGGTAGGAAGATCTTCAGGGGCTTAGTGTTAGGTTTATTTAAGGGGGGTTTGGGTTAGATTAGGGGTATGTGGGTGGTGGGTTGTAATGTTGGGGGGGGGGGGGTATTGTATTTATTCTTTTACAGGCAAAAGAGCTGAAATTCTTGGGGCATGCCCCGCAAAGGGCCCTGTTCAGGGCTGGTAAGGTAAAAGAGCTTGTAACCTTTTTAATTTAGAATAGGGTAGGGAATTTTTTATTTTGGGGGGCTTTGTTATTTTATTAGGGGGCTTAGAGTAGGTGTAATTAGTTTAAAATTGTTGTAATATTTTTCTTATGTTTGTAAATATTTTTTTATTTTCTGTAACTTAGTTCTTTTTTATTTTTTGTACTTTAGCTAGTTTATTTAATTGTATTTATTTGTAGCAATTGTGTTTAATTAATTTATTGATAGTGTAGTGTTAGGTTAATTGTAGGTAATTGTAGGTAGTTTATTTAATTATTTTATTGATAGGGTAGTGTTAGGTTTAATTATAACTTAGGTTAGGATTTATTTTACAGGTAAATTTGTTATTATTTTAACTAGGTAACTATTAAATAGTTCTTAACTATTTAATAGCTATTGTACCTGGTTAAAATAATTACAAAGTTGCCTGTAAAATAAATATTAATCCTAAAATAGCTCTAATATAATTATTATTTATATTGTAGCTATATTAGGATTTATTTTACAGGTAAGTATTTAGCTTTAAATAGGAATAAGTTATTTAATAAGAGTTAATTTATTTCGTAAGAATAAAATTATATTTAAGTTAGGGGGGTGTTAGTATTAGGGTTAGACTTAGCTTTAGGGGTTAATCCATTTATTAGAATAGCGGTGAGCTCCGATCGGAAGTTTAGGGGTTAATAATTGAAGTTAGGTGTCGGCGATGTTAGGGAGGGCAGATTAGGGGTTAATACTATTTATGATAGGGTTAGTGAGGCGGATTAGGGGTTAATAACTTTATTATAGTAGCGCTCAGGTCCGCTCGGCAGATTAGGGGTTAATAAGTGTAGGTAGGTGTCGGCGACGTTGTGGGGGGCAGATTAGGGGTTAATAAATATAACATAGGGGTCGGCGATGTTAGGGCAGCAGATTAGGGGTACATAGGGATAACGTAGGTGGCGGCGATTTGCGGTCGGAAGATTAGGGGTTAATTATTGTAAGTAGCTGGCGGCGACGTTGTGGGGGGCACGTTAGGGGTGAATAAATATAATACAGGGGTCGGCGGGGTTAGGGGCAGCAGATTAGGGGTACATAAATATAACGTAGGTGGCGGTCGGCAGATTAGGGGTTAAAAATTTTAATCGAGTGGCGGCGGTGTGGGGGGACCTCGGTTTAGGGGTACATAGGTAGTTTATGGGTGTTAGTGTACTTTAGGGTACAGTAGTTAAGAGCTTTATAAACCGGCGTTAGCCAGAAAGCTCTTAACTCCTGCTATTTTCAGGCGGCTGGAATTTTGTCGTTAGAGCTCTAACGCTCACTGCAGAAACGACTCTAAATACCGGCGTTAGAAAGATCCCATTGAAAATATAGGCTACGCAAATGGCGTAGGGGGATCTGCGGTATGGAAAAGTCGCGGCTGAAAAGTGAGCGTTAGACCCTTTAATCACTGACTCCAAATACCAGCGGGCGCCCAAAACCAGCTTTAGGAGCCTCTAACGCTGGTTTTGACGGCTACCGCCGAACTCTAAATCTAGGCCCAAATGTATTAACCCCTATCCCTCCGCTCCTGGAGCCCACCGCAACTAAATAAATGTATTAACCCCTAAACCCCTGGCCTCCCACATCGCTAACACTAACTAAACCTATTAACCCCTAAATCTATCAGCCAATCGTAATCTAAGGGAAGCCATCTTGGATGACGTCATTTAAAGGGAAACTTCATTCGGAAGAAGACATCGATTGAAGAGGATGCTCTGCGCCGGATGTCTTGAAGATGGAGCCGCTCCGTGCCGGATGGATGAAGATAGAAGATGCCGTCTGGATGAAGACTTCTGCCGGATTGGATGAACACGTCGGCCCGCTTGGATGAAGACTTCTGCAGGCTTCGATGAGGACTTCTGCCGCTTTGTTGAGGATGGATGTCCGGTCTTCAAAACTTTAAGTGGATCTTCGGGGGTTAGTGTTAGGTTTTTTTAAGGGTTTATTGGGTGGGTTTTATTTTTAGATTAGGGACTTTGGTCGGAAAAAGAGCTAAATGCCATTTTAAGTGCAATGCCCAACCAAATGCCCTTTTCAGGGCAATGGGGAGCTTAGGTTTTTTAGATTAGGTGTTTTTTTGGGGAGTTGGTTGTGTGGGTGGTGGGTTTTACTGTTGGGGGCTATTTGTATTTTTTTTTACAGGTAAAAGAGCTGATTTCTTTGGGGCAATGCCCTGCAAAAGGCACTTTTAAGGCAAGGGTTTTTTTTTATTTTGGGGGGGGGGTTATTTTCATAGGGCTCTTAGATTAGGTGTAATTAGTTTAAATATTTGATATTTTTTTTATTTTGTGTAACTTAGTGTTTATTTTTTTTGCAACTTAGTGTTTGTTATTTTGTGTAACTTAGTTGTTAGTTTTTTGTGACTTTGTAATTTTAATAGTAGATTTAAATTATTTGAGTAGGGTTAGGTTTTTAAATATGTAATATAGTTAATTTAATTTGGAGTTTAATGTAATTTTAGTATAACAGTTAGGGTAGATTAATTATTAGTTTAATATAGTTTAATTTAAATCTAAAGGTAAGTTTAAATTTGTTATAAGATAGGGATGAGGTAATTTTAATATAAAGTTAGCGGGTTGTTAGGTTTAGGGGTTAATAGGTTTAGTAAGTGGTAGTGATGTGGGAGGCCAGGGGTTTAGGGATTAATACATTTATTTAGTTGCGGTGGGTTCCGGGAGTGGTGGGATAGGGGTTAATATATTTATTTAGGTGGCGGTGGGGTCCGGGAGCGGCGGAATAGGGGTTAATACATTTATTTAGTTGCGGTGGGGTCTGGGAGCGGCGGGATAGGGGTTAATAACATTATGTAGGTGGTGGCGGGGCCTGGGAGCAGCGGGATAGGGGTTAATAACATTATATAGGTGGCGGCGGGGTCCGAGAGCGGCGGGATAGGGGTTAATAATTTTATTTAGGTGCGGCGGGATAGGGGTTAATAACTTTATTTCGGTGCGGTGGGCTCGGTGAGCGGTGGAATAGGGGTTAATAACATTATGTAGGTGGCAGCGATGTCGGGGAGCGGCGGAATAGGGGTTAATAACATTATGTAGGTGGCGGCTATGTCGGGCGGCAGATTAGGGGTGTTTAGACTCAGGCTTATGTTAGGGTGTTAGGTGTAAACGTAACTTTTATTCTCCCATAAGAATCAATGGGATATCTGGCAGCATCGAACATAAGCTTTCGCTGCTTTCAGGCTCCCATTGATTCCTATGGCATCCGTGGCCTCCAGGGCGGTGGATTGAAAAGCAGGTACGCTGGGTCGGAATAGTAGCGAGCATACCTGTTAGCAGTTTGATAACTAGCAAAAGTTGTCAGATAGTGCTGAATGTGTATTCGTAACATCTGTAATGACGTAAGCATCGATCTGTGTCGGACTGAGTCCGGCGGATCGTATGTTACGTCACAGATTTCAACTTTTGCTGGTCTGTAGGCTTTGATAAATAAGGCAAATCAGGCTCGCCACAATTACGCTGCGGAATTCCAGCGTATTTGCAGTTGACAGCTTGATAAATAGGCCTCTTAGGCTTAGATAAATTACAGAAAACTATTTATAAAACATCAGTATATCACCATTAAAGGGACATGAAACCCACATTTTTTCTTTCATGATTCAGATAGAGAATACAATTTAAAACAACTTTCCAATTTACTTTTATTTAATTTGCTTTCTTTTCATTGTTATCCTTTGCTGAAAGCTTTATCTAGCAAAGCTCAGGAGCAGCAGAGAACCTAGGTTCTAGCTGTTGATTGGAAGCTGCATGTATATATTGATTGTGATTGGCTCACCCATGAGTTCAGTTAGAAACCATTAGTGCTGGGGCCGACTTCCGGGGTGGAGCTCAAGGAACACGCCAGCGTGTATGCTGACGGAGTAACCGGAGCCAACTCTCCAACACCGCAGCGCCATAGCCCTTGTTTGGTGGACCGAATTGGGCGTGTAAGCCAGCGAGTGTGGCTGGTGGGTGCCGGAAGCCGCATTGTGGCGTAGGGCCGATCTCGCCACGGCCAGACGTTTGTAGTCACTGAGAGCCCAGGCTAAAGGGGCTGGCCACAACAGAAAAGGAGCACGGCCATTCTTTCCCGGGTCAAACAGTAACATTACAGTTCAGCACAAGTACCTGCTGTGAGTTCGTGGGATCTGAGGCACATGCGGCTGGTCTTTCCTGCAAGATAGGAGATAGCCATCTACAAACAGCACGAGAGTACAGTACAGAGGACCTGCTGGAACATCCCTCTGAGGCTCGCAAGTATACTATGTATTAAGAGAGACTGTGTGATATGTATATGGTGTGAAGTTGGGAACAGCTAAAACATAACTTGCACAGGATCATTACCTATCTGAGGACTTAAGCGATAAATAGGCGAGGCTAGTATCCGCATATTACAATACTTTGCTTGGGAATATATGATGTAATAGTGGTAGCCCCGTCCTATAAGCTCTGGTCTAAATATACAACCTTTAAGGGGTGTGAGGCATATAAGGATCCCCTAAGAGGAACTTTCAAAGAGGATAGCTTGCAGTTTTATATCGGGAACTGCACATATTTTACTGTTTGACCTATTAAAGAAAGGGACAGTACCTGTTAGATGGTATAAGAACACAAAAGTGTCTAAAGAAGGTTCACTATACAGCTGTATACCATCCAGAATACAGGGACCCCGCCATAGAACAATACACAAAAGGAGCCTAAGAGTATGCAAGAGTTCAAGTGGAGGAAGTCTGAGGTCTAAAGAGAAAAGAAGAAGACATATAAAAGGCTAAAGAGAGAGACTTTGTGGGACATACTTGTTTACGCAGTGACCTGAACATTTTATATGTTTTGGATAAAGCATATTATTTGTGCCTACTTTTTTATATTTACCTACAAAGTTTCTACAATTCTTTAAGAGGCATGAAAGTATGTGAGGCAGGTGTTAAGTAGAGTTACTATAAGTTACTATAAGAAGGCCGTGTATAAAACCCTAGAAATATTAGTTCTATTAGGCAGTGCAAAGTTTCTTTGGATAAATGGCTGTAGAAGTTATGTAAAAATTAAGTAAAATAAAATAAGGTTGCTTAATTACAAGATAAGAGAAGGGAAGTCTGCCAAAAACAGGTGACAATTGTGGTGATGCAGTTAGACTATAGAACGAGAGGGTAAGGGCCTGCAGCCAAAAAATTACGGGTGGCAGGGGCAAAACAAGCTCCAATTAAAGTTACAAATTTTGTTTATTAATTTTTCTTTTGATTTAGATATGGATGTATAACACTACACACACTCACATTTAAAAAAAAAAAAAAAAAAAAAAACACACACTTAAGCACAATTTGGTCAGGGAAGTAAGCTGACCAGAAGCACAGTAGTTTCCCCTTTTTCTTTTTTTTTTTTCCTTTCACACTTTTTTTTTAAGATTTTTTTCTCTGCCTGTTCACTGTGGCACAATTAGTCTTGGTCTGATACACATAGAGTACACAATAACACAATACAAGTTGCTGTTTGTGTATAAGTACTTTAACTCACGCTAGGGGAGGGATATTTAAAATACTATCCTCACTGGATACCTACACACAAGGTTTTTTTTTCTCTTCTTGCACATATATGGAAAAATTTATCAAAACCAGATCACCAGCCATGCCGCCTAAAACTAAAGATAAAAAAATTATTACTAAAGGTATAGAACAGACTGCAGAAATTAATTTAGATGACTCACAACTAACGACTGCAGATCCCCACTCACTTATGCAACAAATTTCAGATTTAATACTACCACAGTTTAACAACATAAAATTAGAGATTGCCACTCTATCCAATGAAATTAGACAATACGCTAGCAGATTAAATGAAGCAGAATTAAGAATTTCCAACGTAGAAGATCAGGTATACAATGCAGATCAAACATTATCTATACATAACAAACAGATTCTTGGCATGCAGAATAAAATAGAAGAATTAGAGGATAGAGCTCGTAGAAATAATATTAAGGTAGTGGGCCTTCCTGAATCAAGTGAATTTAAAGATTTGATAATTTTTGCGTCCCAAACCTTACCACATTCTTTAGGCATACCTACGGAAGACCTCCCATTAAAAATAGAAAGAGCTCACAGAATAGGGATTAGAAGATTAGATCAAGAACACACAAAAGGGAGACCTATTATGATCAAAGTATTAAATTTCCAAGATAAGGTAAATATGCTGAGACAATACCGTAAACAAAACGAATTTATGATAGCCAATAGAAGGATTTATTTATTTCAAGACTTCTCTGCGGAGACCAGTAGTAAAAGACGTGAGATGGCTCCTTACTGTACCAAGCTGATTGACGCTAAATGGCCAGCGAGGATGATTTATCCTGCGAAAATATGTGTGGAAATTGATGGTGCAGTGAGGACCCTTCTCACAACTACGGAGGCCAAAGAATTTTGCCGTGAAAAGGGCCTATGACATGTACATATAAGAAATCAGTGGCAGAACTATGTGGGCAGGATGTGGCACAAACAAGTGATGTTTATGTTGTTTTTAAGTTTTTTTAAAATCTGCTGGATTGATAAGTGGAAACCATTGTATGTAATATTGAGGTGACTTTTACCAAAAAGGAGGGATGTGCGCTCTGGGGGGGGTGGGGGGCGGGGAAATAGTAAAGAGAAGGAGCTCCAGATTAATCAGAAAGTTAAGTCAGAATGATGGAAAATAATAACTTTATATCCTGGAATGTAGGTGGGATCTCATCCCCTATAAAAAGGAAACTTATTTTAAAACACCTAGGACAGTTTAAGCCGACCGTGGCACTACTTCAGGAGACACATTTAAAACCCTCTGAAGCTGAGAAACTAAAAAGTAAGTGGGTAGGACATGTAATAGCTTCTCCGTATTGTGGTAGGAAAAAAGGGGTGGCTATACTCTTCAACAAGAACTGTGAATATAAAATATTAAAACAAGAAATAGATATCCAGGCAAGATATATAATTCTAGATACGCAAATTGACAAACTAAATGTTGTACTCTGCTGTATATATGGCCCCAACAAAATAGAGGAAGAGTTCTGGGAGGAATTAAATAATAAGCTGCTGAAATACATTGGGAAGAACATTATCATAGGGGGAGATTTCAATTTGACACCAGTGCCACTCATAGATAGGTTTAAATGTAGTCAAGCAAGGAATGTTAAAAAGGAAGGTAGAGTACTGAAAAACTTTATGAAAGGGCTCAGAGTACAAGACATATGGAGAGATCAAAACCCGGATGTACGCGCCTATACATGTATATCCAAAACATTTAAGACCCTCTCTAGGATAGACTTCTTCCTAATTTCAGAGAGCATTTTGGGTCTGAATTGTAAAGCAGATATTAAAGACATATGTATCTCAGATCATGCAGCTATTACATTGGAAATACAGAATAGATCTCAAATTGGTAAGGGTGATGGTAGAATCAGATATCCTAGACATCTTTCTCACAATATTCATTTTAAGAATTATATCTTAGAAAAATGGAAAGAATATAAATTATTCAATAGCAGTTATGTTGGTAAATGGGAAATATATTGGGAAACAGCCAAGGCATATATTAGAGGTAATATTAAAGCATATCTATGTAGATGGAAGAAGAAAAATAGAGAACGTGAGTGCCAGCTTAACAATCAACTCAAAAATGCATATAGAGCATATATAGGCAATGCTAATCCGCAGACTTGGCTTAAATACCAAAATAGTAAGCAAGAAAAGGAGATATTTCTAAAACAAATGGTTATTCAACAAGATGAGAAGGATAGGGCTAAATACAGAGGCTTCAATGGAAGATCTGCCAAATATATAGCCAGACTAATTAAAATGCAGAAGCAAAGGAATTTTATATCGGCGATTAAGCTAGGGAAGGATAGAGCAAATACGACTAAGGAAATCAAACAGCTAATGTTTAAATATTTTGAAGATCTTTATACGACTTCTGAAGTAGATTTACACCAAAAAATGAAGTTCTGGGATCAATTAGAAACTAAGAAACTTGAGGGCAAAGACAGAGATATGTTAAATGCGCCAATATTGGAGGAAGAGGTAGCCCGGACTATCACACAACTAAAAAGCAACAAGGCACCGGGACCTGACATGCTCCCGGCAGAATTCTACAAAATGCTAGGCAACAGTATTATACCCACTCTTACTAATCTGTACAACAGCTATTTTTTAAACGGGGAAATTAACTCTAAATACTTCGCTGCATCCTCCATCACGTTAATATTAAAAAAAGGCAGAGAACCAGAAAACCCAGGGTCTTATAGACCAATATCACTGCTAAATAGCGATTATAAAATTTTAACTACTATCATAGCAAACAGACTTAAAACACTTCTACATAAAATTATACACATAGATCAGGTAGGTTTCATGACCGGACGAAATCCAGCCAGAAACATCCGTAAAGTTCTTACTACATTAGACTATTGTTACCAAGACAGAAAGCAAATGTCTAAGGGGGATAGTCCAGATTTAGCGGTACTAGCGATAGATGCGGAAAAAGCTTTTGACGCGATAACTTGGGACTTGGGACCATCTATTTACAGTATTAGGGAAATTTGGAATACAAGGGAATATCCAGTCCTTTATTAAATGTATATATAGGGAACCTATATCTAATCTAATTATCAATGGGGAACTTACATCAGACATTGTCCTTAAGAAAGGTACAAGACAAGGCTGCCCTCTATCCCCTTTGCTGTTCAACTTAGCAATAGAACCCCTAGCTATCAGGCTAAGGAAAGAATTAGCATGCATCAAAATACACCAGCAGAAGATAGTTCTCTCTCTATTCGCGGATGACCTGCTCCTATTTTTATCGGATACCCAAAATAGTATTAAGCAATTATTAGACATTATAAAACAATTTAGCTCATTTTCTGGGTACAAAGTTAATGTAGATAAGTCGGAGATTATGTGGCTATGTGGACCAAGTCAGAGACATAAAGATTGTCCTTTTAGAGAAGTAGATTAAATATTTAGGTTTAAATATTACAAGGAGCCCGAAACAATGGTATGGCAAAAATATTACACCATGTTTAGATAAATGTGTAGTAGACTGTAAGAGATGGAGTAATCTTACAATCAACATTTCTGCTAGAGTAATGATAATTAAAACAATTATTTTCCCCCGAATATTGTATCTGTTGCAAAATTTGCCGATTATAATAACACAGAAAGATTGTAGTAGGTTTAACAGGATGTGTAACAGCTTTATATGGTCAGGAGGGAAAATAAGATGCTCAACAGAAATAACAACGCTTCCTATCAAAGCTGGAGGACTAGCACTCCCGAATCTCCAAGCATATAATTTAGCCGCATTGGCGAAATATGCGATAGATTGGATCATAGAGGGGAATTATGTATCGTATGGGGAACTAGAAGCAGAGGTATGTGCGCCTTACTCGATGAAGGCACTTCTGCACTGTGAGACTAAGAACCTTCCAAAAAGGATCAGACAGCAGTTAGTGTTTAATAATATAATAATGGCATGGCATAAATTGGGTAAAGAAGTAGGAGTAAATACCCTTAAATCAAGTTATCTACCAATCATAGGGAATCCTAAGTTTAAACCAGGTTGTAGTGAAAACGGAGTTTTTCATAGATGGCGAAGGAAGGGGTTGATTAATATGTTACAACTCGAGGATAGTAGAACCCATATAGTAAAATCATACGACGAACTAAAAGAGGAGTATCAGTTAAAGAATACAGACTTCTTTGCTTACCTACAAGTCAGGCATCTTCACAACGAGTTACAAGCTAATTACGGCGATGATTGGTCATTAGGAGGGTTAGACGATATTATTAAGGGACTTGCACAAAAGAAATATGCAATTAGCTTGATCTATAATTTTATAATGAATTATAAAATAGACACACATTTACAGTCCCTCCAAGGGAAATGGAGGAAATTGCGTGTTACAGTGACAAAGGAAGAACTAGTAGATAGTCTACACACTGTAATCAGGACCACCAAGGTTGCTACCTGGAGAGAATCACACTTTAAAGTAATTAATCATTTGTATATTACTCCGAGTAAAATAGCAAGATGGTATAGGAATATGGATACAGTATGCTATAAATGTGGAGCTAAAGAAGCAGATCTAGAGCATTGCCTTTATTCATGTCCAAAAGTTCAACAGTTTTGGCAGCAAGTACAATACTGGCTAAATAAATGGTTAAACCCAAAAGTGCAAATAAACAGTAAAATGGTTATGTTCTTATATCAGATGACAGATTGGCGAGAGAATGCAAGTCTTATCAATACAGCAATCCTACAAGGTAGAGTACTGATTTTAGGAAAGTGGAAAGATTCAAAAGTTCCCAGTATTAAACAATTTGTGAAGGGGATGCAAAATCAGATAATCTTGGAACAATATGACATTCAATCTGATACTAAAAAGCATATAAAAAGGTTTTTTTTCAAATGGCTGAGTATAATAGAAGCTGAGTCGATAGATGTTCAACTTCAAATTATTAAACCTTTAATTAAATCAAAGATAGTGAAAAATATGATTTATAAGGGAGAATTACCGAGTTCCTGGAGCAATAGGCTGTAGAACGCTAGCCTCCCCCCTTTCCTTCTAGCTACTTATTTGCTTTCCCCGCCCTCCTACTTCTACCCCCTCCCCCTCTGAGCGCATTAGACGTTAAGCCCTACAAGTTTTGGTATCAGTACCCTCCCGGGCTGAGTTCTGAATGGTTGATATGGTACCCTTCCTCTGTTCATAGGGAACTTATTTACCTTCAGCTGTGTTGCTGTTTCAATGAAATGTGACCTATGGCTCCCGCTGATTGTTATGATTACTCGTATAATTACAGCAAATGTTTATGTTTGAGTTATGTTTTTTTTTTTTTTTCTTTTTCTTTATCTATTAATATATGTTGTGGTAATTAATGAGGCCAAGTAAAGAGGGCCTCCAGAGAAAGATGTACATTCTGTTTATGGTAGGGGGCAAAGGAAGCATATATATTTTCTTTTTATATAAGAAGCTCTATTCATATTTGCTTTGAGAAAATGATTTTTGACCCCCCGAAGAAGTTGATGTACTGGACGCATTTGAATGTACTTAAATCTACTTAAATGTATTTCAATTTATGTATACTTATGAAAATATATAAGTCAATAAAAAGATACTTTAAAAAAAAAAAAAAAAGAAACCATTAGTGCTTTGCTGCTCCTTCAACAAATGATACCAAGAGAATGAAACAAATTAGATAATAGAAAAAAAATGTGTTTCATGTCCCTTTAACACACTTCTATTCTTCATGTGCTTAAATCTTCATTGGCTATTGGTGCTCTAGTTGACATGTTTCAAAGCTGCATCACTGTCTCACATTAGTTTCTGTCATATGACAAACTAAACAATGCACATATATAAGTTCTTCAGCATTCAGGGGTATATTCCTATTTAAGGAATTTCAAAAGCAATGTTAACACAGAAATGATTGTATTCTTTAAGACATTGAAATTGAGTAGCCAAAACAAAATTATTAAACATTGCATAAATATGATTTTCATGTTTTCAGCTACTTGACTTCAAAGGGCTCCAATGCACTTATATGTCTATATATTTATACATATTTATTTATGTGTTTATATGTGTATATTTGTCTGTAAATACACACACACACACACACACATATACTGTATATATATATATATATATATATAAATACATATGTACACAAAGTTTGTCCCTGAAACATCACAAATAAAGTGAAAATTGCAGTGAGTGCTGGGTCCAGTGTACTTCATTAGATGTTTTTCCCTAAGCACCCTCGAGTTGGCATTTATCATTGACATTCACTAGAAATGCTTGTGCAATAGTGATGTCGTGAACTTCCGCAAAAGTTCGCGAACGGGCGAACCGGGCGAACCGCCATAGACTTCAATAGGCAGGCGAATTTTAAAACCCACAGGGACTCTTTCTGGCCACAATAGTGATGGAAAAGTTGTTTCAAGGGGACTAACACCTGGACTGTGGCATGCCGGAGGGGGATCCATGGCAAAACTCCCATGGAAAATTACATAGTTGATGCAGAGTCTGGTTTTAATCCATAAAGGGCATACATCACCTAACATTCCTAAATTGTTTGGAATAATGTGCTTTAAAACATCAGGTATGATGTTGTATCGATCAGGTAGTGTAAGGGTTACGCCCGCTTCACAGTGCGCAGTGTAGGTGATATACCTGCTAGACATGTGCGGTTCGTTTCGGATTAATTCGGAAATTCGGTAAATTCGGAGATTCGGATCGATTCGGATTTCCGAATTAAAATACTTCCGAATCTACCGAATGAATCCGAAATAGCTGCCGTATCTCCGAATAAATCCGAATTAGCTCGTTAAGATTCGGCATTTCCCCATAGGAAACAATGGGAGTTTCGGCTGAAAAAAAACTAACACCGCAGCCCCATTGTTTCCTATGGGGAAACACTAAGTCTGCACCTAACACCCTAACATGTACCCCGAGTCTCTAAACACTCCTAATCTAACACTTATTAACCCCTAATCTGCTGCCTCCGCTATCGCTGACACCTGCATTATTTTATTAACCCCTAATCTGCCGACCGAATATCGCCGCCACCTACATTATAGCTATTAACCCCTAATCTGCTGTCCCTAACACCGCCGACCCCTACATTATAGTTATTAACCCCTAATCTGCCTCCCCCCAACGTCGCCGCAATCTAACTACAAGTATTAACCCCTAATCTGCCGACCCGATATCGCCGCCGCCTACATTATAGCTATTAACCCCTAATCTGCTGTCCCTAACACCGCCGACCCCTACATTATAGTTATTAACCCCTAATCTGCCCCCCCCAACGTCGCCGCAATCTAACTACAAGTATTAACCCCTAATCTGCCGACCCGATATCGCCGCCGCCTACATTATAGCTATTAACCCCTAATCTGCTGTCCCTAACACCGCCGACCCCTACATTATAGTTATTAACCCCTAATCTGCCTCCCCCAACGTCGCCGCAATCTAACTATAAGTATTAACCCCTAATCTGCCGACCCGATATCGCCGCCGCCTACATTATAGCTATTAACCCCTAATCTGCTGTCCCTAACACCGCCGACCCCTACATTATAGTTATTAACCCCTAATCTGCCTCCCCCCAACGTCGCCGCAATCTAACTACAAGTATTAACCCCTAATCTGCCGACCGCAAATCGCCGCCACTATAATAAATGTATTAACCCCTAAACCGCTGCACTCCCGCCTCGCAAACACTATAATACATTTTATTAACCCCTAATCTGCCCTCCCTAACATCGCCGCCACCTACCTACAATTATTAACCCCTAATCTCCCGCCCCCATCGTCGCCGCTACTATAATAAGGTTATTAACCCCTAAACCTAAGTCTAACCCTAACCCTAACACCCCCTAACTTAAATATAATTTAAATAAAACGAAATAAGTTTACTATAGTTAAATAAATGAATCCTATTTAAAACTAAAGACTTACCTGTAAAATAAACCCTAAGCTAGCTACAATATAACTAATAGTTACATTGTAGCTATTTTAGGATTTATTTTTATTTTACAGGCAACTTTGTATTTATTTTAACTAGGTACAATAGTTATTAAATAGTTAATAACTATTTAATAACTACCTAGCTAAAATAAATACAAATTTACCTGTAAAATAAATCCTAACCTAAGTTACACTAACACCTAACACTACACTATCATTAAATTAACTAAATAAATGAATCATATTTAAAACAAAATACTTACCTGTAAAATAAACCCTAATATAGCTGCAATATAACTAATAGTTACATTGTAGCTATTTTAGCATTTATATTTATTTTACAGACAACTTTGTATTTATTTTAACTAGGTACAATAGCTATTAAATAGTTATTGACTAATTAATAGCTACCTAGTTAAAATAATTACAAAATTACCTGTAAAATAAATCCTAACCTAAGTTACAATTAAACCTAACACTACACTGTCATTAAATAAATTAACTACAAGTACCTACAATTATCTACAATTAAATAAACTAAAGTACAAAACCCCCCCACTAAATTACAAAAAAAAACAAACACTAAATTACAAAAAATAAAAAAATATTACAAGAATTTTAAACTAATTACACCTAATCTAAGCCCCCTAATAAAATAACAAAGCCCCCCAAAATAAAAAAAATGCCCTACCCTATACTAAATTACAAAAGTTAACAGCTCTATTACCTTACCAGCCCTGAACAGGGCCCTTTGCGGGGCATGCCCCAAAGAAAACAGCTCTTTTGCCTGTAAAAAAAAAACACAATCCCCCCCCCACATTACAACCCACCACCCACATACCCCTACTCTAACCCAAACCCCCCTTAAATAAACCTAACACTACCCCCCTGAAGATCTCCCTACCTTGAGTCGTGTTCACCCAGCCGGGCCGAAGTCTTCATCCGATGGGGCAGAAGAGGACATCCAGACCGGCAGAAGTCTTCATCCAAGCGGGGCAAGAAGAGGTCTTCCATCCATCATACAAGTACCAAAATACAAACAAACACTAAATTACCAAAAATAATAAAATATTACAATAATTTTAAACTAATTACACCTAATCTAAGCCCCCTACTAGCTATTAATATAGCTTCAATATAACTAATAGTTACATTGTAGCTATTTTAGGATTTATATGTATTTTACAGGCAACTTTGTATTTATTTTAACTAGGTACAATAGTTATTAAATAGTTAATAACTATTTAATAACTACCTAGCTAAAATAAATACAAATTTACCTGTAAAATAAATCATAACCTAAGTTACAATTACACCTAACACTACACTATCATTAAATTAACTAAATAAATGAATCCTATATAAAACTAAAGACTTACCTGTAAAATAAACCCTAATATAGCTGCAATATAACTAATAGTTACATTGTAGCTATTTTAGTATTTATATTTATTGTACAGGCAACTTTGTATTCATTTTAACTAGGTTCAATAGCTATTAAATAGATATTGACTATTTAATAGCTACCTAGTTAAAATAATTACAAAATTACCTGTAAAATAAATCCTAACCTAAGTTACAATTAAACCTAACACTACACTATCATTAAATAAATTAACTACAAGTACCTACAATTAAATGCAATTAAAAAAACTAAACTAAAGTACAAACCCCCCCCCACTAAATTACAAAAAATAAAAAAATATTACAAGAATTTTAAACTAATTACACCTAATCTAAGCCCCCTAATAAAATAACAAAGCCCCCCAAAATAAAAAAAATGCCCTAACCTATACTAAATTACAAAAGTTAACAGCTCTATTACCTTACCAGCCCTGAACAGGGCCCTTTGCGGGGCATGCCCCAAAGAAAACAGCTCTTTTGCCTGTAAAAAAAAAACACAATCCCTCCCCCCACATTACAACCCACCACCCACATACCCCTACTCTAACCCAAACCCCCCTTAAATAAACCTAACACTACCCCCCTGAAGATCTCCCTACCTTGAGTCGTGTTCACCCAGCCGGGCCGAAGTCTTCATCCGATGGGGCAGAAGAGGACATCCAGACCGGCAGAAGTCTTCATCCAAGCGGGGCAAGAAGAGGTCTTCCATCCATCAGAAAAGTACAAAAAAACAAACAAACACTAAATTAGCAAAAATAATAAAATATTACAATAATTTTAAACTAATTACACCTAATCTAAGCCCCCTACTAGCTATTAATATAGCTACAATATAACTAATAGTTACATTGTAGCTATTTTAGGATTTATATTTATTTTACAGGCAACTTTGTATTTATTTTAACTAGGTACAATAGCTATTAAATAATTAATAACTACCTAGCTAAAATAAATACAAATTTACCTGTAAAATAAACCCTAACCTAAGTTACAATTACACCTAACACTACACTGTCATTAAATTAACTAAATAAATTAATCCTATATAAAACTAAATACTTACCTGTAAAATAAACCCTAATATAGCTACAATATAACTAATAGTTACATTGTAGCTATTTTAGCATTTATATTTATTTTACAGGCAACTTTGTATTTATTTTAACTAGGTACAATAGCTATTAAATAGTTATTGACTAATTAATAGCTACCTAGTTAAAATAATTACAAAATTACCTGTAAAATAAATCCTAACCTAAGTTACTATTAAACCTAACTCTACACTATCATTAAATAAATTAACTACAAGTACCTACAATTAAATACAATGAAATAAACTAAACTAAAGTACAAAAAAAAACAAACACTAAATTACAAAAAATAAAAAAAATTACAAGAATTTTAAACTAATTACACCTAATCTAAGCCCCCTAATAAAATAACAAAGCCCCCCAAAATAAAAAAATGCCCTACCCTATACTAAATTACAAAAGTAATCAGCTCTATTACCTTACCAGCCCTTAAAAGGGCCTTTTGCGGGGGCATGCCCCAAAGAAAACAGCTCTTTTGCCTGTAAAAAAAAACACAATACCCCCCCCCACATTACAACCCACCACCCACATACCCCTACTCTAACCCAAACCCCCCTTAAATAAACCTAACACTACCCCCCTGAAGATCTCTCTACCGTGTCTTCACCCAGCGGGCCGAAGTCTTCATCCGATGGGGCAGAAGAGGACATCCAGACCGGCAGAAGTCTTCATCCAAGCGGGGCAAGAAGAGGTCTTCCATCCATCAGAAGTCTTGATCCAGGCGGCATCTTCTCTGTTCATCCATCCGGAGCGGAGCGGCAGCATCCTGAAGACATCCCACGCAGAGCATCCTCTTCTTTCTTGATCCGACGACTAGGTGACTGTACCTTTAAGTGACGTCATCCAAGATGGCGTCCCTTGAATTCCGATTGGCTGATAGGATTCTATCAGCCAATCGGAATTAAGGTAGGAAAAATCTGATTGGCTGATTTAATCAGCCAATCAGATTCAAGTTCAATCCGATTGGCTGATGGAATCAGCCAATCAGATTGACCTCGCATTCTATTGGCTGTTCTGATCAGCCAATAGAATGCGAGCTCAATCTGATTGGCTGATTGGATCAGCCAATCGGATTGAACTTGAATCTGATTGGCTGATTGAATCAGCCAATCAGATTTTTCCTACCTTAATTCCGATTGGCTGATAGAATCCTATCAGCCAATCGGAATTCAAGGGACGCCATCTTGGATGACGTCACTTAAAGGTACAGTCACCTAGTCGTCGGATCAAGAAAGAAGAGGATGCTCTGCGTGGGATGTCTTCAGGATGCTGCCGCTCCGCTCCGGATGGATGAACAGAGAAGGTGCCGCCTGGATCAAGACTTCTGATGGATGGAAGACCTCTTCTTGCCCCACTTGGATGAAGACTTCTGCCGGTCTGGATGTCCTCTTCTGCCCCATCGGATGAAGACTTCGGCCCGCTGGGTGAAGACACGGTAGAGAGATCTTCAGGGGGGTAGTGTTAGGTTTATTTAAGGGGGGTTTGGGTTAGAGTAGGGGTATGTGGGTGGTGGGTTGTAATGTGGGGGGGGGGTATTGTGTTTTTTTTTACAGGCAAAAGAGCTGTTTTCTTTGGGGCATGCCCCCGCAAAAGGCCCTGTTCAGGGCTGGTAAGGTAATAGAGCTGATTACTTTTGTAATTTAGTATAGGGTAGGGCATTTTTTTATTTTGGGGGGCTTTGTTATTTTATTAGGGGGCTTAGATTAGGTGTAATTAGTTTAAAATTCTTGTAATTTTTTTTATTTTTTGTAATTTAGTGTTTGTTTTTTTTGTACTTTAGTTTAGTTTATTTCATTGTATTTAATTGTAGGTACTTGTAGTTAATTTATTTAATGATAGTGTAGTGTTAGGTTTAATAGTAACTTAGGTTAGGATTTATTTTACAGGTAATTTTGTAATTATTTTAACTAGGTAGCTATTAATTAGCCAATAACTATTTAATAGCTATTGTACCTAGTTAAAATAAATACAAAGTTGCCTGTAAAATAAATATAAATGCTAAAATAGCTACAATGTAACTATTAGTTATATTGTAGCTATATTAGCGTTTATTTTACAGGTAAGTATTTAGTTTTATATAGGATTAATTTATTTAGTTAATTTAATGACAGTGTAGTGTTAGGTGTAATTGTAACTTAGGTTAGGGTTTATTTTACAGGTAAATTTGTATTTATTTTAGCTAGGTAGTTATTAACTATTTAATAGCTATTGTACCTAGTTAAAATAAATACAAAGTTGCCTGTAAAATAAATATAAATCCTAAAATAGCTACAATGTAACTATTAGTTATATTGTAGCTATATTAATAGCTAGTAGGGGGCTTAGATTAGGTGTAATTAGTTTAAAATTATTGCAATATTTTATTATTTTTGCTAATTTAGTGTTTGTTTGTTTTTTTGTACTTTTCTGATGGATGGAAGACCTCTTCTTGCCCCGCTTGGATGAAGACTTCTGCCAGTCTGGATGTCCTCTTCTGCCCCATCGGATGAAGACTTTGGCCCGGCTGGGTGAACACGACTCAAGGTAGGGAGATCTTCAGGGGGGTAGTGTTAGGTTTATTTAAGGGGGGTTTGGGTTAGAGTAGGGGTATGTGGGTGGTGGGTTGTAATGTGGGGGGGGGGGGATTGTGTTTTTTTTTACAGGCAAAAGAGCTGTTTTCTTTGGGGCATGCCCCGCAAAAGGCCCTGTTCAGGGCTGGTAAGGTAATAGAGCTGTTAACTTTTGTAATTTAGTATAGGGTAGGGCATTTTTTTTATTTTGGGGGGCTTTGTTATTTTATTAGGGGGCTTAGATTAGGTGTAATTAGTTTAAAATTCTTGTAATATTTTTTTATTTTTTGTAATTTAGTGGGGGGGGGGTTGTACTTTAGTTTAGTTTTTTAATTGTATTTAATTGTAGGTACTTGTAGTTAATTTATTTAATGATAGTGTAGTGTTAGGTTTAATTGTAACTTAGGTTAGGATTTATTTTACAGGTAATTTTGTAATTATTTTAACTAGGTAGCTATTAAACAGTAAATATCTATTTAATAGCTATTGTACCTAGTTAAAATAAATACAAAGTTGCCTGTACAATAAATATAAATGCTAAAATAGCTACAATGTTACTATTAGTTATATTGCAGCTATATTAGGGTTTATTTTACAGGTAAGTCTTTAGTTTTATATAGGATTCATTTATTTAGTTAATTTAATGATAGTGTAGTGTTAGGTGTAATTGTAACTTAGGTTATGATTTATTTTACAGGTAAATTTGTATTTATTTTAGCTAGGTAGTTATTAAATAGTTATTAACTATTTAATAGCTATTGTACCTAGTTAAAATAAATACAAAGTTGCCTGTAAAATAAATATAAATCCTAAAATAGCTACAATGTAACTATTAGTTATATTGAAGCTATATTAATAGCTAGTAGGGGGCTTAGATTAGGTGTAATTAGTTTAAAATTATTGTAATATTTTATTATTTTTGGTAATTTAGTGTTTGTTTGTATTTTGGTACTTGTATGATGGATGGAAGACCTCTTCTTGCCCCGCTTGGATGAAGACTTCTGCCGGTCTGGATGTCCTCTTCTGCCCCATCGGATGAAGACTTCGGCCCGGCTGGGTGAACACGACTCAAGGTAGGGAGATCTTCAGGGGGGTAGTGTTAGGTTTATTTAAGGGGGGTTTGGGTTAGAGTAGGGGTATGTGGGTGGTGGGTTGTAATGTGGGGGGATTGTGTTTTTTTTTTTACAGGCAAAAGAGCTGTTTTCTTTGGGGCATGCCCCGCAAAGGGCCCTGTTCAGGGCTGGTAAGGTAATAGAGCTGTTAACTTTTGTAATTTAGTATAGGGTAGGGCATTTTTTTTATTTTGGGGGGGCTTTGTTATTTTATTAGGGGGCTTAGATTAGGTGTAATTAGTTTAAAATTCTTGTAATATTTTTTTATTTTTTGTAACTTAGTGTTTGTTTTTTTTTGTAATTTAGTGGGGGGGTTTTGTACTTTAGTTTATTTAATTGTAGATAATTGTAGGTACTTGTAGTTAATTTATTTAATTACAGTGTAGTGTTAGGTTTAATTGTAACTTAGGTTAGGATTTATTTTACAGGTAATTTTGTAATTATTTTAACTAGGTAGCTATTAATTAGTCAATAACTATTTAATAGCTTTTGTACCTAGTTAAAATAAATACAAAGTTGCCTGTAAAATAAATATAAATGCTAAAATAGCTACAATGTAACTATTAGTTATATTGCAGCTATATTAGGGTTTATTTTACAGGTAAGTATTTTGTTTTAAATATGATTCATTTATTTAGTTAATTTAATGATAGTGTAGTGTTAGGTGTTAGTGTAACTTAGGTTAGGATTTATTTTACAGGTAAATTTGTATTTATTTTAGCTAGGTAGTTATTAAATAGTTAATAACTATTTAATAACTATTGTACCTAGTTAAAATAAATACAAAGTTGCCTGTAAAATAAAAATAAATCCTAAAATAGCTACAATGTAACTATTAGTTATATTGCAGCTATCTTAGGGTTTATTTTACAGGTAAGTCTTTAGTTTTAAATAGGATTCATTTATTTAACTATAGTAAACTTATTTCGTTTTATTTAAATTATATTTAAGTTAGGGGGTGTTAGTGTTAGGGTTAGATTTAGGTTTAGGGGTTAATAACCTTATTATAGTAGCGGCGACGATGGGGGCGGGAGATTAGGGGTTAATAATTGTAGGTAGGTGGCGGCGATGTTAGGGAGGGCAGATTAGGGGTTAATAAAATGTATTATAGTGTTTGCGAGGCGGGAGTGCGGCGGTTTAGGGGTTAATACATTTATTATAGTGGCGGCGATTTGCGGTCGGCAGATTAGGGGTTAATACTTGTAGTTAGATTGCGGCGACGTTGGGGGAGGCAGATTAGGGGTTAATAACTATAATGTAGGGGTCGGCAGTGTTAGGGACAGCAGGTTAGGGGTTAATAGCTATAATGTAGGCGGCGGCGATATCGGGTCGGCAGATTAGGGGTTAATACTTATAGTTAGATTGCGGCGACGTTGGGGGAGGCAGATTAGGGGTTAATAACTATAATGTAGGGGTCGGCGGTGTTAGGGACAGCAGATTAGGGGTTATTAGCTATAATGTAGGCGGCGGCGATATCGGGTCGGCAGATTAGGGGTTAATACTTGTAGTTAGATTGCGGCGACGTTGGGGGGGGCAGATTAGGGGTTAATAACTATAATGTAGGGGTCGGCGGTGTTAGGGACAGCAGATTAGGGGTTAATAGCTATAATGTAGGCGGCGGCGATATCGGGTCGGCAGATTAGGGGTTAATACTTATAGTTAGATTGCGGCGACGTTGGGGGAGGCAGATTAGGGGTTAATAACTATAATGTAGGGGTCGGCGGTGTTAGGGACAGCAGGTTAGGGGTTAATAGCTATAATGTAGGCGGCGGCGATATCGGGTCGGCAGATTAGGGGTTAATACTTATAGTTAGATTGCGGCGACGTTGGGGGAGGCAGATTAGGGGTTAATAACTATAATGTAGGGGTCGGCGGTGTTAGGGACAGCAGATTAGGGGTTAATAGCTATAATGTAGGCGGCGGCGATATCGGGTCGGCAGATTAGGGGTTAATACTTGTAGTTAGATTGCGGCGACGTTGGGGGGGGCAGATTAGGGGTTAATAACTATAATGTAGGGGTCGGCGGTGTTAGGGACAGCAGATTAGGGGTTAATAGCTATAATGTAGGCGGCGGCGATATCGGGTCGGCAGATTAGGGGTTAATACTTATAGTTAGATTGCGGCGACGTTGGGGGAGGCAGATTAGGGGTTAATAACTATAATGTAGGGGTCGGCGGTGTTAGGGACAGCAGATTAGGGGTTAATAGCTATAATGTAGGCGGCGGCGATATCCGATCGGCAGATTAGGGGTTAAATAATGTTATTATAGGGTTTGCGATGTGGGGGGGCCTCGGTTTAGTGGTTCATAGGTAGTTTATGGGTGTTAGTGACTTAGTGTACTAAATGGGTGTTAGTGTACTAAAAACATACCGAATTTCGGAACGGAATAGAACCGAATTCAGCCGAATCCGAATAAATCCGAAACGAATTTATTCGGATCCGAATAAATCCGAAACGAATTTATTCAAATTTTGCCGAATCAGATTCGATCCGAAACGAAATTCTAAAAGTCCGAATCGATCCGAACCGAAAACGAACCGAATTTTTTAGCGGTGCACATGTCTAATACCTGCCCTGACCATGCTTTGCAGACCAGGTATCAGTGGTCAGATGGACCCTTGCCCCAACACTGTGTGCCAGACATGCCATTATAGCAGACTTATATGGCTTTGGCGTTGCTTTTTGGTAATTAGAAGGTTGCTAAATGCCATTGCGCACCACACGTGTTTTATGCCCAGCAGTGAAGGGGTTAATTAGGGAGCATGTAGGCAGCTTGTAGAGTTAATTTTAGCTTAAGTGTAGTGTAGTAGACAACCCAAAGTATTGATCTAGGCCCATTTTGGTATATTTCATGCCACCATTTCACCGCCAAATGCGATCAAATTTAAAAAAAAACTTTAATTTTTTCGCAATTTTAGGTTTCTCACTGAAATTATTTACAAACAGCTTGTGCAATTATGGCACAAATGGTTGTAAATACTTCTCTGGGATCCCCTTTGTTCAGAAATAGCAGACATATGACTTTGGCGTTGCTTTCTGGTAATTAGAAGGCCGCTAAATGCTGCTGCGCATCACATGTGTATTATGGCTAGCAGTGAAGGGGTTAATTAGGTAGTTTGTAGGGAGCTTGCAGGGTTAATTTTAGCTTTAGTGTAGAGATCAGCCTCCCACCTGACACATCAGACCCCCTAATCCCTCCCAAACAGTTCCCTTCCCTCCCTCACCCCACAATTGTCCCCGCCATCTTAAGTACTGGCAGAAAGTCTGCCAGTACTAAAATAAAAGGTTTTTAAATTGATTTTTTTTTTAGCATATTTACATATGCTGTGGTGTAGCATCCCCCCTTAGCCCCCAACCTCCCTGATCCCCCCCCCCCCCAAAACAGCTCTCTAACCCTCCCTATCTGCCTTATTGGCGGCCATCTTGGGTACTGGCAGCTGTCTGCTATTATTTCACAGTCAAAAAAGTGTTGTTGTTTTTTAAATGTACACTACTGTTACACCAGATATGAGTGGTGGTACTGGGCAAGTGGGCACAGTATACGCTGTGAGCCTGACACACACGCTGGCAGGCAGGCAGGCAACTGCAATTAGATTACACAGGGAAAAAAAAAAAGCAGACTGATATTCTAGCCCTAAAAAGGGCTTTTTGGGGTGCTGTCCTTACAGCAGAGATCAGATGAGTCCTTCAGGACTGTAGTGGACACTGAATACACTAGCCTAGCTATCGATTTCCCTATTAAATCAGCAGCAGCTACACTGTCCCTCCTCTCACTAAGAATGCAGCTTCCAGATGAATCTAAAATGGATGCTGTCCAGGAGGTGGGAGGGTCTGGGAGGGAGGGTCTGCTGCTGATTGGCTGTAATGTGTCTTCTGACTGTGAGGTACAGGGTCAAAGTTTACTCAATGATGACGAATAGGGGGCAGATCGAACATCGCATATGTTCGCCCGCCGCGGCGAACGCGGATATGCTATGTTCAACGGGAACTACTCGCCGGCGAACTATTCGCAACATCACTATTGTGCAATGCTGCCCCCTGCTCACTGGTGGTCAATTGGCCACTAGCAGGGGCTGTCAATTATCCTGATCGGGATGATTTCAATCCACCACTTAAAAGGTGGACTGCTGTTTCTTAACTTCCGTTTCAGGCGAACCTGAAATGATGGGCCTCCCTTAGACACGTGTGTGTGTGTGTGTGTGTATGTATGTATCTCTATATTAAAGCCCTTTGTCTGCCCGAAAAAACATCTGAAAATGTGGCTCTTGATAGATTGTGATTGAGGTCATAATTGGGTATTCCACTGGAAATAATTTATCTTGTGTAATATACAAAAGGCCAGATTACAAGGCGAGCGCTAATAAAGACTCCCGCTTGAGCGTGCTCTAGAAGCAAGCTTTTTTGCACTGGTTGGGTTGCGCTTGTATTATCAGTTGAAAGTAAACTGTGTCACTCATGCACTAACCCGATGAGAGCAAAAAAACTAAGTTTGAATACCGCGTGCACATTCACATGTTCCCTCATAGAAGTCAATGGAGAAAATGTGGGCAAAAATCTCACTCTTGCACAAGCCCTATCGCATATTCTCATGTGCGCTAACCCGACATGAAAATATGAATATTTAACATTCCAATGTTCTTCACATACAAACATATTTTCTATATATTCATAAATAAATATTTTTACATATATCTTGTTAAAAAAAATATTTTATTTATAGAATAAGCAGATTACAAAAGGAAAAAAAAGGAAAAAACTAATTGAAAAATAAATCCTCTAGTTCGTAATGACAATAATAACAGAAAAAACAAAAATCCTTAAGTTTCCATATGAGAGTTATATCCTTCTTCTGTATAGTTATATTAACATTGACTAATTGTCAGTACCGTTTAGATTATAATAAACATACAATCAAATCCTAACACAGGTAAAAACTAAACAAGTAAAACAAACAAACAACAATAAGAGAATTTTTTTTTAAAAATATGTGGAACCCCACCATGTCCCCTTCCCTAGCCTACCATGATCTTATAAATTGCCATACTCCCAAAAGTACCAGATATGGATTTTTAAAGAGGAGTCTCATTATATCTTGTTCTTGTTTAGAGAGGGCTTTAATAAAAATAGACCATTTCCTTAAAAAAGAGGAGATTTGCAATTCAACATTTGTATCTGTATCTCTTTGTTCAATTATACATTAATTCTTAATGAAGTCTATAACTTCTAAAAGTTTTGGTGTTTGCTTCTCCTTCCATTTATGATATTAGACTTCTTGTTGCTTATATCATGGAATTGATGAGTTTATTTTCATCTACAGATTTTTGGCTAGTAGAAAGAAATATAATCTGGAATATGTAAAATTTAAACTCTATCAATTTCATTTTGTTTTGAATCCAATATTCTAGTTTTAACCAGAATTGGTTAATTTTAGGACATTTCCAGATCATGTGTACTAAGTCAGCTCCTGTAAGGTGACATTTGGGGCATTTATTAAAACCAGTATTGTGCCATTTATATCCCTTATTGGGCATATAATAGGACATATATAGCAATTTCAGATGTGATTCTCACCATTTTGCAGATAAAGTAGAGGTGTGTACTTTCTTAATTGAAGCTTTAATAGTGTCTCCATCTATATAGCCAGAAAGAATTTCCCACTTTGTTGGAAATGTTGGCATCTCCTTTTATTGAGGAAAGAGGTCGATACCATGGGGATATAGAGGTAAAACCCTTACTAGCCATATTAATCCAAGAGTCCAATTTATCCCAGTTCCAATCCCAGCCGTATAAAGATGTAATTTTATTAATGTAATGCCTTATTTGGAGATAAGCAAAAAAAATCAGAGAGAATTTTTTTTTCAAATCTGAAAAAGTACTAACACTCATAGTTTTTGCACAGATACATTGTATTAATCTATTTAGCCCTAAAGATGTCCATTTGTCGTATATCTGGGATTGTATACCTGGAATAAACTCTGGGTTATTTTTATAATTTGATGTTTGGAAATATTATAATGAAGGCCAAGAAAAAGACAAATCTTTCGCCACGCCAATAAAATATTGTAAATGAAGGCTACGTTTTTTCAAAGTTTTTGGAAAGAACTTTGAATGACAATGAGGAAGTGAGTTTAATGAGTATGGATATATTATATTTGTTTCCAGGTCTAGTGGTGAGAAGTAATCGTCATTTGCTAACCATCCTTTCGCAACTTTCCCCAGAGAAATAAGGTTGTATAGGTAGAGGTCTGGCAAAGCGAACCCACCATACTTTTTAGGTAAAGCTATTCTAGGTTTTCTCCCCTGTCAGATAAAATTTAGCATAGCCTATTGCAAAGTTTGAAGATCTTTCCTTTTGGGGAAAATAGTGACATTTTGTATTATATAGAGAATTTTAAAGAAAGAGATCATTTTGAAAAGAGATATTCGCCCAGAAATGAATAGTGGAAAATTATGCCAACGTTTCAAGTCTTCTTTAATTTTAGTCAGTAGGGGAGTAATATTAAGGTTATACCAGTCCATTGGATCTAATAAAATAAAAATTCCAAGATATTTAAAAGAGAATATTGCAGGTTTAAAGGGATTTGAGAAAGAAGGATTAGAGCTTTTGCTTACCCAAAAAATGTCTAATTTGGTTGCGTTAACCCTATAGCCTGAGAATGTACTAAATATATCAATAATTTGTTTAAGGTATGGAATATTTTTGACCGGGTTAGAGATGTAAACTAAAAGGTCGTCAGCATATAATGCGACTTTAACTACTTTTTTATTTATAGTGATACCATCTATATGTTGGCATATAAAAATAGCATAGTGGCGATAATAAATAAGAGAGGCGAGAGTGGGCATCCTTGGCGAGTGCCCATATCAATCCATATATTGGTTAGTTGGCCATTAATCAATAATGAAGTTCTAGGTTTATTATAAATATTTTTAACAAATTGCAAGATTGATCCTCTAAGACCAAATGTATCCATTGAAAAAAATATATAATCATTTTGGAGCTAGTCAAACGCCTTCTCTGCGTCCAAGAAAATAACAGTGGGTCTTTAAGACAAGACCATTCTGTTTGATCTTTGGAATTGAGATAGTCTATAATGAGAAATATTTTTTTGATTTTTGCTGAAGAATTTCTACCTTAGAGAAATCCTACTTGATCTGACTTAATCACATGGTTTAAAGGGGTTTAAAGTCTGTTGGCCAAAATTGAGGTTAGAATTTTGTAATCTGAGTTAAGAAGTGCAATTGGCCTATATGAACTCATATCCTGTGGGTCTTTCCCGCTTTTCAAAATCAAGGTGGTCCAGGAAACCGAGAAGGCATTCGAACAGGGCACCTCATCAATTAAATATTTATTATAAAGATTTTTCAAATAAGCGGTAATATTTGGTTTCAGAATCTTATACAAGTCATTGGGCAAAAGATCAGGCCCAGACGTTTTGTTTAAAGAAATTGCATCAATAGTATCTAAAATCTCCTTATGTGAAATTTGGGCATAAATTTTAGATAAAAATTGGGTCGGAATAGCCGGATTTTTAATTTCCCCCCAGAATTTTTCTCTGTTGTTTAAATTCACTATTCTAAGTGAATATAAATCTGCATAATATGAAAAAAAAGCTATAAAATGTCTTGGGGATTATTATATACCTTATGTTTCTTCTGAATAGCTTCAATACCACTAGAACTGGAATAATTTTTGACCAACCTGGCCAAGAGTTTACCAGATTTGTTGCCATGTATATAATATTTGGCCTATAAATTGAGTTCCTTCTAGGTAGTAGAATATATAGTAAGGGTATCACGCTCCTTTTTGACTTCAACATAACTAACCCGGGTTAAGCAAATAGCTATTAAAGGAGTTTACTAAAAAATGTATGATTTTCCTCCTGTCTTTTTTTATTTATTTTTTAAACTTAGTCATGTAGGAGATAACATCCCCGGTCAATACTGATTTAGCCAAAAGATCTTAGGTCTATCTAAATAGTCTTTATTAAAAGACAGATAATCTTCCTATTTACTAATAAGAAAATTCTTACATTTCAAATCTTTAGATACATTTAGGGGAAACGGAAATGACGAAAAAGGAGTTAAAATTATTATAAGGAATGTTTAATAAAATAGGGGCATGATCTGAGAGGAGGAAAGAGGAAATAGAGGCCTTAATTCTAAGTTTTATTAAACTGTCGCTGACCAAGACGTTTATTTTTGCTCTCCAGATATGACCAACTCCTAGATTAGAAAAATGTTTCTTAAACTGTTTATACTCTAATTTGTCTCTACTTTACTTTATGTTGTCTTAGCCTGTTTAAAGGATACTGGGGTGCCATGTTGAAGTCTCCTCCCAAAATGAGGTGCCCTTCTATATTATTTAGCAATTTAATCTGAATAGAGTCCTTGAATATTGGATCCAAATAGTTAGGAGATTATACATTACAAAGAGTATAGATACCACTAGTTGTTTTTAACTTCAAAATAATATATCTCCCTACCGGGTCAATAAAAGAGTACTAAACTTATTTAAAATTCTTAGCAAATAGAATATCTACCTCCTTCTTACTTGCAGTGGAAGGAGAAGCAAACATCTCAAAAACCCATTAAGTTTCAAGCTTTAAGGCTTCCTCTAAAGATAAATGAGTTTCTTGCAGAGAGCAATATTTGTGTGTATTTTTTTAAGATGATGAATAATAGCCTTACGTTTAATCGGGGAAGTGATACCCCCTATGTTCCAAGAAGTTATCAAAAATGTATTTGCTAAATCCATGAAAAAGTTCTAAAAAATGTATTGAAAGTAGAGAGGGGGGGCATGGTGGGGGAAGAGGAAAAAAAAAAAAAGAATAAAAAAGAACCACACTTCTAAAGAAAATACCAACATAATAAATATTAACCCACTGATGGGCCAAGCACATGCACTTTATGTTATAGTCGTTAACTAACTACCTCTTGGAAATTAAAAAAATTTCTGCATCTTTTTTTTTTTTTTTTTTTTTTTTTTTATATAAATGTTTTTTTATTGAGGCAAAGGAAAATCAGAGTTACAATCACAAAGAAAAGGACAATATCTCAGGTAGTAATACATAACAATAATTCCTTACTTCAGACAAGTATACATAAGACAACAATGGGAACATGGTATTGACCGTAATGGTGCCACATTTTTCCTTTTTCTTTCCTTTTAAATAGTGAAACATTCAGATGTCAACAATGTCAAGTAGATCCACTCTCAGGATCTGAACTCTGGTACTAATCAGAAGACAGAGTGTTCGGCTTCAAGAGTTCTCATTGACAATCATATTAAAAAAGGACAGAAACCAAATGTATTACAAGGTAGAATCGCCCAAGAAAAACAAGATGTAAATTCTTAAACTTTATAGCTTAACATATCTACTGGTCATAGTGTGGAAGTGGGGGGGGGGTTGAAAAACCCGAAGAACTTCTGCAAAGGGGTAGGGCACGAGGGGGGGGGGGAAAGAAGAGAGAAGAAGAGAGGGAAAAAAAAAAAAAAAAAAAAGGGGGGGGGGGGGAGAGGGGAAAGAGGGGGTTCCAGCAGGCCTTGGAGGAGTGCTCAGGTCACCACCAGTCCAGTAGGGTCTGAAGAGTTACGCAGCGACCTGGCCTCAAACCGGTCTATTGGTATTGCTGCCCCGCCTGTACTCATCCCACATACACCAGATAGAGCAATAGAAGTCATAGCGACCTTCGACTCTCAGCGCATATTCTTCCATTTTTTGGATATAATCTAGGGACTCTAGAACTGGGGCTAGCGTAAAAGGAGTGTGTTTTGTCCACTGCCTAGCTATAACAAGTTTGGCTGTCAGGAGAATAATTACACATAGTAGTCGGGATGGCTTTGGGAGGTCCTGCAGTCCAAGGTGGAAGAGAGCCATACCCCCTGTGAGATTGTCAGTCAGGCCCAACTGTCGGAGTAAGTCCGCCACCTGAGTCCAGAAGTGCCCCAGTTCGGGACACTCCCACCAGATATGTAGGTGTGTACCACGCTGCGCGCAGCCCCTCCAGCAGTCCGCCGACCTGGAGGGGTATATTCTATGCAACCTGGTCGGGACCCAATGCCACCTGAGTAGGATTTTAAGATATAATTCAAACAAATTAGAGCACCGAGCCGCTGCATGCACATCCTGGAGGGCACGCTGCCAATTTTCATCTGAGGCCACCATCCCCAGGTCCCTCTCCCAATCCCCTGTAGACTGCGTTTTTGTGAAGCGGGGGGAGTTCAGCAGAGTTTTGTAATGGAACGATAGGGAACCACGTAGAGATCTGCCCAGCAACCATCTCCTCTCCCACTTGGTGAGAACTCGCATGTTCGATTTCTGAAAACCCCACGACAGAAGAAGTGAAACCAGACGAAGGTATTCAAACTGTAACTCTCTAGGGAAGTTGTCCGCCGGGTAGGTATGGGGCGGGGTAGCTAATGTGTCACCTCTATAGAGATCCAACAGTAGCCTGATCTCTAAGGCCTCCCATTTCCGAGGGTGGGAGTCAGGGAGGCAATGCAGTAAAGCCTTAATGGAGTGTATTGGGGAGGGATGTGGTGCGACCAAGTCCAGAGATCTCAGTTCCTTCCAAAGTCGTAGGCAGGTCTTAATTATGCGGCTATGGATTCCGTTTAGGACCTCTGCATGGTCTGGGATCCAAATGAGATCAGCCAGGGCCACTCCAGCGGGCAACGACCCTTGTTCTATCTGGAACCAGCCGGAGGAGCAATCCCTAACCCCCCAAGCAGATATATGCGAGAGCATAGCTGCTTTGTAGTAAAGTGAGACATTTGGCACAGAGATGCCCCCGCAGCTTTTTGGTTTTTGTATTTGGGTCAGCGGGAGCCTCGCATGACGTCCCATCCAAATGTATTTTGTAAAGA
This sequence comes from Bombina bombina, assembly GCF_027579735.1. Lineage (NCBI taxonomy): Eukaryota > Metazoa > Chordata > Amphibia > Anura > Bombinatoridae > Bombina > Bombina bombina. The sequence goes on from NC_069502.1 coordinate 886,812,594, forward strand.
TAGACTGGAAATGATTGAGAAGATATGCTGGGACTGAGACCGGGAGGCACCTGAAGAAGTAAATCAATTTTGGAAGCAAAAGCATCTTCACAGCCGCGACCCTACCTGTCCATGATACCTCTGAGACCCTCCAGCCATCTACCGTCTGCTGAAAGTCCCTGAGAAGGGACACATAGTTTGCGGCCACAATTCGTTTGGGATCATGGGAAAGCATCACACCTAAGTGCCTTAGCCCTTCAGTGGACCATTTGAACGGGTAAGACCCTCTCAAGGTCTCCAGTGTAGCCTCGGGTAGGCCTATAGCGTAGGCTTCTGTCTTGGTGTAATTAAGTTTATAGTATTTTAAATTGGCAAATTCAGCCAATATTTTAAATAGCTCAGGAAGCGATTCTTCCGGTTCGGCTAAGAAAATCGTCAAGTCATCCGCAAACAACGCTAGGACCTGCGGGGTATCGTAAAGTACAAGGGGCTGAACAGAGGGGGTCATCCGAAGCTTGGTCGCCAGAGGTTCCATCATCAAGGCAAAGAGAAGTGGTGACAAAGGGCACCCCTGCCTTGTGCCATTCTTTATCATAAAAGCCCTGGATACAAATCCTAACCCTCTCACTCTAGCTGATGGACCAGAATAAAGGGCCATTACCGCCGTGATAAAGGCGGAAGGGAACCCGAAAGATCGTAAGACTTCAACCATGTATTCCCACTGGACCCTGTCGAATGCTTTTTCAGCATCTAACGACAGGGTGACCAGTGGGATTCCGAGCGCAGTCGCCTCAAAAAAAATGTTCAATAGACGTCTTGTATTGTCTGAACCCTGACGGCCAGGGGTGAATCCCACCTGGTCTGGGTGGATCAATATCAGGAGGGTCTTATTTAGCCTCGAGGCCAGGATTTTTGCGTATAATTTTACATCACAATTTATGAGGGAAATTGGGCGGTAACTTTCACAGAATTCAGGGTTCTTCCCGGGTTTGGGTATGGTTATGATTGAGGCCTCTAAAAAATCTTGGGGGAACTTACCAGTGTCCATGGCCTCAGCAAAGACACGAGTGAGGATGGGGCACAATTGAGCCACAATTTTTTTGTAGAATGTGGCGTCAAAACCGTCCGGACCCGGGGATTTGTGTGACTTAAGGCTCTTGACCATCAGCTCAACCTCCTTCTCTGAGATAGGGGCAGCGAGAAGGTCCATCAGGTCTTCAGGAACCCGCGGTAGTTGAAGCTTGTTAAGGAACTCAGGGATAGCGGACGCCGGAGCAAAGTGCGAACAGGGGTCTTCAGATATCTGATATAAACAGCTGTAGTAGTCAGCGAAGACACCTCCTATATCGCTTGGGGAGTAGAATTTTCTATTATCTCTTGTGAGGAAAGCTATCTTACTTAGCAAAGTTCTCTGCTGGAGTTTGTGAGCGAGGAGTCTATCCGCTCTGTCCCCCTTGTGGTAGTACCTCTGTTTTAAAAGATAAAGACCTCTCTGAACCCTCTCGAGCTCGCAAGCCTCGATCTGTTTTTTGAGAGACTGGACTTTCCTTGTCAGAGAGCCCGATCTAGTCTCTCTAAGCTGTCTCCGGGAGCTAGTGTAATCGTGGTAGAGTTGGGCCAAGTTGGCCCCTTTAAGTCTTCTGGTTTCTGCTGACTTTTGTATAAATAGTCCACGGAGATAGGCTTTGAGCGTCGCCCACAGAGTTAGTGCCGATACAGATCCAGTATCATTGACACTGAGGAACCCCTCTATCTCCCGAATCCAGTGAGGAACCAGGGCGTCTGCAAGGAGATATTCCGGCATGCGCCAGGAGCGCCCACCTCCCCCTGAGGGGGAAAAAGCAACATCTACGACCACTGCGTCGTGATCCGACCACACACAAGGCATGATTCTAGCCGCCTTCACCGCTTCCAGCGTCCACGAGTGGCAGAAGAAATAATCGAGCCTTGAGAAAGACTGGGAAGGAGGTGAGTAGCAGGTGTAATCGTCAACATCAGGATGCAGGGCCCTCCAGGCGTCATGATAAGAATGCTGCGATACTACATTTCTAAACAGATAGGAATAGCGCTCCTCCCCCCGAGCAGGGGGATTCTTTCTCTGTGATTTTCTATCTCTGATTGGGTCCCATACCAGGTTGCAATCTCCGCCTATAATAACATGTCCTTGCTTAAGTCGGTTTACCTTACTTAGTAAACTGCTAAGGAAACGGGTCTGGTTGACATTAGGGGAATATAAGGCCACCAAAGTGGCCAGAATGTTGTCCAGGCGACAGACACATATGATATACCGGCCTGAAGGGTCAGATTCAAAGTAGATAGGTTCATAGGAGACATGTTTACCAATTAGGACAGTAACTCCTCTAGCCTTTTTGTGAAAAGTAGAGGACAAGCGAACCGGGAAATCCCTAGGTTGAAACATGGTGGCCCGAGACTCCATCCAATGGGTCTCCTGTATATATGCTACATCTAAGCGCTGGGTTTTCAGGAACTTGAGAAGTAGGCTACGTTTAGTTGGGGAGTTAAGACCCCGAACATTGAGGGTGCCGAATCTCATTGTAGATTGCAGGAGAGGGAAGAGAGGGGAAGAAAAGAGAGAGAGAGAGAAAAAAAAAAAAAGGGGGGGGTGGGGGAAGGTAAGGGAACAGGTCTAGGTAGAGGGAACTGGGGAAATGGTACACACTGAAGTTTGATAGGTTCTTCGGGCTGGGCAGAGGCTACTATACTCTGCCAAATAGGGAGCGCGGAGGATAGAGCAACTATCCCTAACCGCACCAAACAGCAGCCCCGAGGGGGGGAGGAGGAGGGAGTGGAGGATAGATCAACTCTAAGGCTCCCCTCCACCACCGGTGTATAATGGACTTACTCTAAACTTCTCTCAAAGAAAAAAAAAAAAAAAAAAAAGCCTTGGCCAGTGAAACTAAGAACTAGTGGTAAGAGGAGGGAAGGAGGGGAAGGGGAAATGGAAGAGGAGAAGGAGGGAAGAGGGTAAAGGGTAATAGGAAAGGTGGGGGGGAATGAGTAGACCTATACTGTATTTTCTCTCCTAGGACCAGTAAGGGATATATAGGATCCAAATACAACTAAGGAGCGGTGATAAGCATCTGGCGACACCATTAGGTCACATTAAATAGGCAAACATAAACCATTTATATAGACAGCTGCAAGCAACAAGAAATAACAGTATTGGACATTTTAAAAACAGTAGATTAGAGGTGTCTCCAAGATGGGGGGGGGAGGCAGAGTACCTAGTGGAAAAAGAGGGGAGAGGAAGCAGACAGTAAGTAAGAGGGGAAGGGGATGGGACCAAAAGATAGGGAGGGGAGGGGAGGGGGGGAAGGGAGGGAAGAGGAGGGGAAGAGAAGGAGGGAAGAGACAGAGAAGGGCAGAAAAGGTGGGGAGGCCAGGGGAGTTAGGGGTGGAAGGGAAAAAAGAGGTGAGGGCGAGTGAGAATGAAGAGAAGGGGAGGGGGGCGCCTAAAGGAGACATGATACAAATTGAAGACGCCACCAGAATAATGGGAAGTGGGGAGTATTGTGTGGTGTGACAAATCAAAAGGCATTGCAGTTCATCTATACATTCTCAACACATTATATTAGACATATCACAATTTCTCCCCTGACCCCCCCCCCCTCCAGGAGAACCTCTCCATAGGCATATTTACTACCTGCCAGAGTATCAGTAGACAGCCACAAATGAGGAAGAAATTCTAAGACATCTCTCCTACTATTGCATGTTCCCGAGGAGGGAAAGAGGTCCAGTCCAGGAGTCAGCCAGTAGTTAATGAGTGGAGTAGGGAATGAGGGAGGGTAGGGCAGAGAAAATGGTGATAGTGAAGGAGTGATAGGAAGAGAGGTGGAGAGAGAGTAGGGTGGAAGAGAAGGAGAGGAAGGGGGAGGGAGAGGCGAGGAAGGGGGGGAGTAGGTAGGGAAGGGAAGGCAATAGGGCAGGAGAGGGTGGAAGGGGGGCAGAGGAAAGAGAGAAGGTGGAAAGGAGGAAGGGTAGTAGTACTTCGGAAAAGTGGGGAGGGGAAAGAGGGAAAGGGTAAAGGGAGAAGGGGGAAGGAAGGGAATGAAGAAAGAAGAAGTTAGAGGGAGGAAGGAGGTAGGGAGAGGGAGGGAGTATAGTAGAGAATAGAGGAGGGGATAGGAGAACAAGGGCAAAAAGTGGCCTTTAGTAACATCACCATATTAGAAAGCAACTCGGTATCCTAGATAGGACATTAAACAAACCCACACTAACTGAGTAACTTATAGAAGCATTAAACAATTAACATTTAACAAGATGTTCATTCTTTAGTACGTTACCAGGTCCCTGGTAACGTCAAGGCACTAGGATCAGTCTCAGTCCTCATAAAGAGCTGGCCAGTGAGATGTAGCCTACATCAAGACCTTCTGGAGCCATGTGTAGGTAAGAGATAAACCTTAGCAAATGATGAAGGGAATTAAATCACCGAACTGGATCTTGCCGGACTGGGACTTGTCTGCCTGGATTCCAGGCCTGAGCTCCCGCTCTCAGCGGGGGGCCTGCTCTCTGCGGGCGGGGAGGGTTGCCATCTTCATTTCCAGTAGGTAGATTCCAAGCTCTCAGCAGGTCCTGGGCCTGCCGCGGAGTAAGGGCAGTGTGTTGAACGCCATCTTTGGTGATGATCAGTTTAGTAGGATATCCCCATCTGTATCGTATCTGGTGCAGTCGCAGGACTCTGGTGGAGTCGTTGAAGCTTCTTCTTTGTTGGAGTGTAAAGGAGGACAGATCTGGATACAATGCAATGTCCTTGAATTGTTCTGGGAGTTGAGGTTGTCTCAGAGTCACTTTCAAAAGTTTGTCTTTGAAGGAGTAGTAGTGGAGTCTGGCAATGGTGTCTCTGGGTTTATCCATAGGGAGGTTCTGCGGCCTAGCAGCCCTATGTATTCTATCAATTCTCGCATCATGGTCCTCTGAAGGACCCATAATAGCTCTAAATAGTGCTTGGGCATACTTTTCTAACTCCTGGGGGCCCACAGACTCCGGGATTCCTCGTATCCTAATATTGTTCCGCCTGGAACGGTCCTCTAGGTCTGCTAGTTTTGCTTCCAGTGAGGACACCTGATCTGCAAGATTTTGAGTATAACTGACCCAGTTTGTATGGTCCACTAGTAGGTCTTCCTGTTTGCGTTCTATAATGTCTGTTCGCTCGTTAACAGTAACAATGTCCTTCCTTAGGTCATCAAAAGACCTCTCTAGTTTGTCAAATCTTTTCGCAAAAGACTGGCTTTGTTGATCCAATAGCAGTTTTATAGAGTCAATGGTGATGACTTCGCTCTGCGTGCGGGAGGGTGGTGAGCTCCTCACACTAGCCCGTCCCTCAGATAAGGGAGGGGAGATAGATCTTTCATCATCCGAGATGTCCGGTATTGGTTCTCTGATGGGTTGGAAATGGTCCCGGACTGTATGCTTTGAAGGATGAGAGCCCTTCGACTTCCTTTTGGCTTGTTGTGACATTATAGAGCAGAAATTTTAGGTGCAAATGGGCGATGGGGCAAGGCTTTTTAGAAAGAGGTTCTCAGTTGAGAGGCCTAGCGGCACAGCTGTTTCACACCGGTGGGGAGGGGTGCTGCAGGATTTAGCACTCCATGGCCAGGCTAATTATGCCAGATAATTAAGGAATGTCTCTAGCACCAGGTTACATCAGCGGTTGGCTGCAGGACAATCAGGCAGATAGCAAATAGCTCCTGGAGGTGATGTTCCTTATTAGGACGTGTCTCTCCCCAGGGAAAAATGCCACCACTGGGCTCAGCCGGGAAAGGGAAAGAGGATATGACCCGCTCTGGGGTGAAGAGCGGGAAAGGGGGGGAAGAGACACTGTGGATCTGCGCCCCCCTGCAGAGCTGATGAATACAGAGGCCTTAGCTCCCAGGTCAGATCAGGGCAAGGGTGTCTAAAGTGGTGTGAAGTATAGTTACAGATCCCCTGCACTCGCTATCATTTTAATTGACCAGTATGTGAGCTAAGCAGAGTGGGGGTTTTAGACAGTTGAACTCTTCAGGCCCATATAACCAGGATATTTCAGGAGATGGTAGGTGAGATCAGTCAGATAGGAACCAGCAGGACAAGTCTGCCTCACAGTAGGCAGTATACTTGAAGAGTCTTATAGGTGCCCTGAGGTGTAGTGACAAGAGGATGTTAACTGGGGCACCTGGAGCATGTGAAGACAACTAGCTTACTGCTGTGATTCTAGTCTGCTAAGTAGTGGGCCCTTAGGTAATAAGGTTAGTTTGGTGTGGCCACAAGGATTAATCCCACTCTAAATGGAGCCTTGTGTGCTCCTGTGTCCCAGGAGGGGCAGTGAACTTGTCCGCCTCACACCTGCCTGACAGCAAATTGGTCACGTGGGTGCGTGTGTGCTCCGGAGCGGAGCCCCGGCCCTCCGGAACACAGTGACCCACAAGTTGTGTAGCTTAATTCTCCTGCCACCCCCAGATGGATGTATTAACTCGATGAGGAGGGGTGTAGCAGGGTCTCCTCTATCTGCGGCTTTGGTGTCACCTCAGAGAAGTTGCCGGTGCTCAGGCGGTTGCTCCCTCTGTGCCGCGGCCTGATGACGTCACTGCCTAATGGCGGTCTTTCGCGCCTCTTCACCGCCGGGTCTGTTGCTTGCCTTAGGTCCCGCGGCTGCGATCTTCTCCAGGTAGGAGTCCAGGGGGATGTCTCCAGGCACCCGGTGTCCACCGCCGTTCCGTGCAGGCTAAATCCGACCTCCAGAGGCCGCCTCAGTGGAGCGTGTGGCCCGGTGCTTTAGTAATATGAGCTGTGGTCTAATTTGAAGTTAAGGAGGGTCCCAGCGCAGGGTTACAAGTTAGTTGTCCCCTTACTGTTCAGCAGCCGCTTAAAAAAGGGAAGAAATAAACTGTTTTATGCCTTATTAGATATATGCTCTTCTGGAGCTCTGTAATCACACGTCCATTCGGTTCTCAGGCTAGCTCCGCCCCCCATTTCTGCATCTTTGGTGTTCTCAAAAATGTGAGTTGCATTCTCCTCAATAACCCTAAGTTTAGCTGGGTAGATCACTGAGGCTCTGACACCTTCTAATATCATCTTACCACAGGTAGGGGTTAATACTTTCCTCTTACTAAGGGTCTCATAGGAAAGATCTTGAAAGATCATAATTTTACTCTCATCTATTTAACGTGTTTGAAGCTTACGATATTGTTGTAAGAGAAGTACCTTGTCTTGAAAATTCAATAGCTTAGCTATGACAGGTCTAGGTTTCACAGCGCTATATGAATTATTGAAATTCTTACCTATTCTATGTGCCCTTTCTTCAATAATTGGAGGGTGAGAATATGATAAACCTAGTAGAGATGGAAGTGTGGATGAAACAAATTTAACAAGGTTGTCATATTTTTTAACCTCAGGAACCCCAATGATTCTGATGTTATTCGTTTTACTTCTCTTTTCTAAATCTTCCATTTTAACTGCATTTAAAGGGACAGTCAACCTTGACAATAATGTGTTCCCTATCATTAGTTTGGTCCTTAATAAGGTCTCCTACCTGTGTCCCAGTACGCTGCTCACAACGGTCTGATTGTTATTTTCATAAGATTGACGATGTTTGCCGTTTTAAAATGGCCCCTCAACTCCTCCTCCAATGACATCACTCATGTCTCCTTTGCAAAACACTGAGCGGTGTCTCTATGGGATCGCAAATAATCGTACCCCGACGCATGCGCATGCCAATTGTGCAGCCGGTGACGTCACCGCACAAGTTCACCCGGAACATTTGTATGCCGATTTAGTTCCTAGGGAACAATTTTTCACTCGCACTTGCAACAGCTCTGTGTAAACAACTGATTATAATAATAACAATACTGCTTTGGGTCCTCCCCGTGTGCTGAATAGCCTGCACACTCCCATGGGAAACTATTACGTGGATTTTACTAAATCTATTTTATTATGTCAGTATATTTATGAAAATCTTAGTAGTGCTATCCAAATAATATATATCAGCTTATGGCAGGGTTATGACACAATACAACCAATAATTTTCTTTAAAAATAGAAACCCTTAATAAACATGCATATACTAGAAACAATACAATTAATATAAATACCTGAACTCTTTTATTTGGATAATATCCATGAACATTCTTGAAATATATTTGCAATAAAAGAAATATGAAATAAATTTATATGCGCTTGAAAACCGACAATTAAATATGCTATCCTTCTTACAAAACCCAGAAAAATATACCTTCACAATTCAGCCTTTTATTTATTTAACACAATGGGACTAAAAACCTTTAACATCCAAGCAATACAATTCTAAACAGTGTTTATAAAACAATAGGATAATATATATATTCTGCTATTTAACTGCAATTTATCCTAATACAATATTGACTTAAAACACCAGAACTTTCACAGATAAATCACTTAGTCTACCAAATACAAATTTAAATAATATATAGGCTGGGATTACCAATTTAAAATACAATTTATTTATTTGACTCTGCCAGGCCCAGCAATAGTAATTGTTTACTTTAAATGCTTGCATACAAATAGGTAGGCTAAGAGCTATCTAGGACAATGACACACAGTTTAAAAGTATAATCTGCTCTTTAAATCTATTAACTGTAAAGGCTATGCATATGACTTATCTTACAAAACCCAGAAACCTGTATCTTTAAACTGCAGTGACTTTAAAATATCACATGTAATTAGCAGCCCTTTTCTTATACTCTATATATATATATACATTACCAAAATGAGATCCAACTTCAAGATTTTTTCACACCTCATATAAAATAAGTGTAATTGCAATGGAATAGGAGTAGTATGGCCCACTTTGTTTTTATAGTTTGACTGTGTCCCACGCAAAACAGTTTCAGTCAGTTACAAAACTCTGCAGCCAGTCTTCTTCACCCTTTCCTGCATAGCACTATATAGTGTAATCATTGGTGTGAAATATGGGTGGCCCTTCGAAACCTTGTCCCTCTATTGGATAACTGGATATCCCATTTCCAACAGCCAAAAATCTTTCTGGCTGTAGTTCTCTCGTGGCAACACCGGGTGGCATCACAAACAGACACAGCAACATTTGAAACAACTTAAATCACTATTTCTATGAAATGGTTATTCATTTTATCATAATTTACTGCAACAACTATTCACAATATTTGTTTTGGATAAGTTATATCTTAATGAATTTTCTGATCATTTTGATATGAAATATCAAATATATCTAACATTATATTAAAATAATTTATATTTCATTTAGTCTAACAGAAAATATATATCTCATAGTCATATCACATCAAAGTAACTTCCATATCTTCATCTCACTATATTTTAAAAGATGTATTTGAAACTTTATAAACATTTATTGCACATTCATATGATATGATATTTCATTTCATGCAGGCATTCCATCTGAAATAAAGTAATAAGTGTTATTAATTATTTCTTTCCAGGTCCACAAGTATTTATTTATATTCTTAAAAACACAGAGGTTAAGTAAGATCTTTTATGTTTTCAAAACACACATATATATATATATATATATATATATATATATATATATATATATATATGTATATATATATACATATATATATATGCACATTCATTTCTATGTAGATCTGAGATTATCTGTCTGAAAAATATAAACAAAACAGAGGTTATTACACATTTTTGACTGACTAAAACAGTTACCTCCCAAGCTTAGCAAATACCCATGTAATAATAATAGAGAATTAGACAATTTCTCAAATTTCTATATTTAATACATTCTGGGGCATGCATTCAAACAGAAACAAATAAATTGATGTTTATTTGCTGCCTGCTTACGTGAGCTTCCAGAGTCACACCTCAGCATCTGTCTTTTGTTTCCCAAGGCCTTTATTATCTTAATCACCACATGAACCGCTCAAATAAATTTGTGCTAATTACCAGTTCCCCTTGAAAAATGTTTTCATTTCTCACATTTCTTCAGACGGATCGGCATTTCTCTTGGAGGAAGTCCATATATTTGCCTGTGTCCTGTTCTATGTATCAAAGTGCTGCCTTTTACACAGCAGGAGGGGGCTTCAAAGGTTATGCTCAAGCCTTTGGAGACATCCTGTCTGCATACTAAATGGGGGAAGAGCTGAACATGAGTGAAGTCAGTTTGTCTGAGAGGAATGAATCATTTTTTTTTTTTTATGATCAGTGAAATATCTGATCAAAAATACAGATTTATTAATCTTGAGATATATGATTAAAATATATATATTTATTAACCTCACATATACCATGACATATTACTGGGCCAGTTTCTCTAAAACGGTGATGCTCCCCAGTATGTATTTAGTGACAGAAAAATGAATTCCCAGCATAGCTGTCAAAATGTCAGACCCTGCTGAGAAGTGTGCCACTCCAGTCCCTGTGCAAGTATGAGGGTCGGGCATTTATTCACTGATCTATTCTTCTTATAATTCTATGTTGATCTTGTTGTGGTCACTGAGTGAAAATTAAACCTTTGACCTTTGTACCCTACCAAACTCAACCAACGCGACTAGTTACAACAAATATTCAGATTTCACATTCCCAATAAGTTCACTCTTCTTTTTAACACTCCATGTTCCTCTTCTTCTGGTTACTTTGGTACCACACCTGCCTTGCGTTACCACAGTGAGCCCGTTTATTTTTAGACTGTCACCAATTTCTTCATAATGCACCCCTTTGTTTCCAATTCCCCGATATCCATGTTTCTACCTCGGCTCCCATCACTAATATTGCTATGCTTGAATCTACCTATTCCCCCCCCTCCTCCTCCAAAACAAAATTCACCTATTCTATAATAATCTTTCTTGTTCCAGAACAAGCCATATTTGTCCATCGCATCACACTTTACTTACCTCCGTTTCTGAGTAGCCATACTAAACTGCCCCCTCTACCCTTTCTCTGCATGCTCAGCCAGAGGAGCACATTCTACAGGCTGTAATACTTCTTAGTGGACAGATTTATCAGCTTAGTAAGGTATCTAGTTGCATGACTTCTCCTGACTGTGCCAGCAACACTGCAAATGTACATATGTAGTACTTTGTTTAACACAGACATGAGTCTGTAAATAACAAACATGCAGCCACTGCTAGTTGTATAAAACAAATATATTCACTGCTCTAGATACAATACACATGCATATTCTGCTTGGCATATATAACCACACACACTTCCCTATTTATAATAAAGAAAGATAATATGCAGATATGTATTACTCTGTGTATAACACACATACCAACTGCTAAGAATGTTGTTACCATTTTGTTACTTTGGCAACACATGTTTAACATATTGTTCCGGTGGGGGTTTTGCGCATGCGCAGTTAATATGCGCACAACGTGGTGACGTAATCAACGTCATAAACGTACACAGGCACGAAATTTGAAAAACACAAAACGAAGAGGCCTGAGAATGAAGAAGACGGCGGTAGGAGGAGTTGGGGGGCCATTTTCAAACGGCAAACATCGGCAATCGTATGAAAATAACATTCAGACTGTTGTGAGCAGCGTACTGGGACACAGGTAGGAGACCTTATTAAGGACCAAACTAATGATAGGGAACACATTATTGTCAAGGTTGACTGTCCCTTTAATGTCATTCTTTTTCATTATTCTCTGCTTTTGATCTAAAGGAATCACAAACATCTTCTAACTCAGATACTTTCTGTTCTACTTCCTGTACCCTACTGGAATATTCTCTGATTTATTATTTCATTCTTAATCTCCTGTTTCAGAGAATCATATTGGGGAGATAATGACTCAGTAATGGTTTTCACCAATAGTAGTAGTCTGTCATTAGGTTCAATCATTGAAGAACTGTTATCTGGGTAGACTTCTACCAGAATCTCTATGGAATTTTTAGTTTTCTTATCTCTATGCCTAGCGGCCATTATTGGAGATTTCACCTTAGTCTGCGAGATGGGTGAAAGAAATCTCTCCATAAAGTGAACAAAATAAGTATAAGTGAAAATAAAATACTACTCAGGGGCCTATCTATCAAGATCCGAATGGAGCTTGATGCCCTGCCTTTCTGGTGAGCCTGCAGGCTCGCCAGAAACAGCGGTTATGTAGCAGCGGTCTAAAGACTGCTGCTCCATAACCCTGTCCGTCTGCTCTGATGAGGCGGACAGGAATCGCCACAATTCAACCCGATCGAGTACGATCGGGTTGATTGACACCTCCCTGCTGGTGGCCGATTGGCCACGAGTCTGCAGGGGGCGGCATTGCACCAGCAGCTCTTGGTGCAATGCTGAATACGGTAGCTTAAGTTTTGTACTTAATTGTTAAATACTTTGTAAAGGAAATGTATTTTTTTGCACACTTTTCTTTCTCAGCATTGTAACAGTTAATTATGTTGGCTGTTAGCAATCTATGTCAGAGTGATTGTTTGATTTAAGCAGGCTGTGAGCTTGAAACAGCACAGTCTATGAGTAAGGCAGGAGCCGAAACATGTTAGTGTGTAAGAGAAAGTCTGTGAAAAAAAGATAATTCAAAGAATGAAAAAACAGTATTCCAAATATGTGTTCAAATATAAGTTCCAAATGTGAGTGTTCAGTCACTAGATTTGTGAAATAACCCAGATGGTTAAAAAAGCAAAGGCTGCTCCTCTTCAGAACCGGTGGTGAGCCGGGTAATCTAAAAAGTGGAGACAGTAAAAAAGAGAGAGCCTCATGATGTAATATCGTACATACAAGGTGTAAAAACCAAAAGGGAACAGCAAGCGTTGAAAAGGTACTCACAAGAAAGTTGGCACTAGAAATAAGTGCAAATGAGCAGGCTGACCTTTTACAGCAGTCAGTACGCCGAGGGGTTAGGTCTTGGCAATGATCCGCCAGAAGCAAGAGCAGGCTGGTCCTGGTAGCCGCACTGTGGGGAGCTTTCTCTGTACACGGCGTGTACAGATCGAATCAGCGTGTGCAGATCAGATGATCGACCTCACAGGTAACTCCAGAAGACTGTGCGCTGGCGTTGTACAAAGCCTAAGTACAAGGGGTCCGTAATATCTTACAGTGGCAAATGTTAGAAAAGTAACCAACGATAGTTTAGAGGGTTACAATTGGATGTACAATGTAACAAGATCAGATGTATTGTAAAAGAAGTGTTTATTAGAGCAATACAACGCATTTCTCGGATGTTACAGCTCTTGGCCGTTTGCTATATATATATACCTGATGAAACGGCCAAGAGCTGTACTGGCCGAGAAACGCGTTTGTATTTATTTTTACAGGTAAAAGAGCTGATTTCTTTGGGGCAATGTCCCGCAAAAGGCCCTTTTAAGGGCTATTGGTAGTCTAGTTTAGGCTAGGGTTTTTTTTATTTTGGGGGGGCTTTTTTTATTTTGATAGGGCTATTAGATTAGCTGTAATTAGTTTAAATATCCTGTAATTTGTTTTTTATTTTCTGTAATTTAGTGTTTGTTTTTTTTGTAATTTAGGTAATTGTATTAAATGTATTTAATTGTATTTAATTTAGGCAATTTATATAATTGTAGGGTTAGGTTAGGTATTAGTGTAACTTAGGTCAGGTTTTAATTTACAGGTAAATTTGTATTTATTTTAGCTAGGTAGTTAGTAAATAGTTAATAACTATTTAGTAACTATTCTACCTAGTTAAAATAAATACAAACTTGCCTTTAAAATAAAAATAAAACCTAAGCTAGATACAATGTAACTATTAGTTATATTGTAGCTAGCTTAGGGTTTATTTTATAGGTAAGTATTTAGTTTTAAATAGGAATTATTTAGTTATTAAAGGGACACTCGGGTTTTATTAAATTTTCATGATTATTATTAAATTTTCATGATTATTTAGTTATTAATAGTAGGTTTTCTTTAGATTTATTTTAATTAAATTTAAGTTAGGGTTAGACTTAGATTTAGGGGTTAATAAATTTAGTATAGTGGCGGCGACGTTGGGGGCGGCAGATTAGGGGATAATAAATGTAGGTAGGTGGCGGCGATGTAAGGGACAGCAGATTAGGGGTTAATAATATTTAACTAGTGTTTGTGAGGCATGAGTACGGCGGCTTAGGGGTTAATAAATTTAGTATAGTGGCAGCGACGTTGGGGGCGGCAGATTAGGGGTTAATACATGTAGGTAGGTGGCGGCGATGTTAGGGGCGGCAGCTTAGGGGTTAATAATATTTAACTAGTGTTTGCGAGGCGGGAGTACGGTGTTTTAGGGGTTAATATGTTTATTCTAGTGGCAGCGATGTTGGAAGCAGCACATTAGGGGTTAATCATTTTGTTATAGTGTTTACGCGGGAGGGCCTCGGTTTAGGGGTTAATAGGTAGTTTATGGGTGTTAGTGTACTTTTTAGCACTTTAGTTATGAGTTTTATGCTACAGCGTTGTAGTGTAAAACTCATAACTACTGACTTTAAAATGCGGTACGAATCTTGACAGGATAGGCTGTACCGCTCACTTTTTGGCCTCCCAGGACAAGCTCGTAATACCGGCGCTATGGAAGTCCCATATAAAAAAGACTATACCCAATTTTCGTATGTTGATTTGCGGTAAGGCCAAAAAAGTATGCGGTGTCCCTAAATCTGCAAGACTCGTAATAGCAGCGGTAGTAAAAAAGCAGCGTTATGAGGTTTAACGCTGCTTTTTTACTCATAACGCAAGACTCGTAATCTAGCCATAAGGCAGGCAAAAGGATTTAACATACATAAACATACATATACGCTCTGTATCTGCTGCACCTCTCTGCAAGTCCCTTCACTGGCTTCCCATTCACAGCAGAATTAAATTCAAAATTCTCACCCTGACCTACACAGTCCTTACCAACGCAGCCCCCCCTACCTGTCCGCACTCATCAACAAATATACTCCAGCCCACCCCCTAAGATCCAACAATGATCTGCTCCTGGCCTCTTCTACCATCAACTCCTCTCATGCTAGACTACATGACTTCTCTCGTGCAGCACCAACCATCTGGAACGCACTTCCTCAAGCTGTCAGACTTTCCTATAACCTTTCCTTCTTTTAAAGTTCCCTAAAGACCCTTTTTGTTCAGGGAAGCCTATCTCCAAATCAGTAATAAATTAATTCCACTTGCCTAATAGCTGCCCTCCTCTCTATCTCCTCTATCTCCACACTAACATCATTCTCACCTTTGCAGTCCCCACCTCCTGTTTCTCACCTTCCTACCCATCTAGATTGTAAGTTCCCATGGGAACAGGGCCCTCAATTCCCCCTGTATTTGTTTGTTAAACGTTGGTGTGTTTTATATTGTATTGTACTGTACTTTTATCTTTGTACCCATGGACAGCACTGCGGAATCTGTTGGCGCTTTATAAATAAAAAATAATAATAATATACATGTCTAAAGATGGATATGTATGTATGTTTGCTAATTGTCTTTGACTTAGCAATCAACTAATTTAGTGGTCCCACCTGACTGCCCTGCCTATTTACCTAACACTAGCTTGGGATATGCATTGCACTGGGGGTGCATTGCCTGGGCAGTTTGCATTGTCACAATAGCATATGTGATGCATTAAGATAAGAATTATACAAGAATTGAACAAGGATTGGACAAGGGACAAGACACAAGGCAAGTACTCTTGTAATATTGTGTTTAATGTATCTCATTGTTTCCCTTTTTGCAAAATGCTCCATATCATTATGTTCCTCTTGTCTGTTTAATAAACTATACCTTTCATTTACTTTTTTTCCCCTCACCACTTACTACATTCATCAGCCCATCCCTTTTATCATCACCTAACTTCTGCTCTCATGAACTTCATATATTCCTAAACTCTCTCTCTTCCCCCTGCTCCACATTCCAAAGACACTCTCAATACTGCAAATCTGTATCTCATGTTATGTTACTCTCCCTCTTACTCATACTAACTGATCAGGACCGGGCTGGGACCAAAAATAGGCCCGGGCATTTTAAGGCTAAGCAGCCCACTCCTCCGCCATTTTTTATTTAACTGCCCACATACACACACTCATATGCACGCACACCACACATATAAACATGCATACACATTACACATATACACACGCATATGCACGCACACCTCACATACTCTCATAAGCACGTACACCACACATACATACACTCATAAGCATGTACACTACTCATACATACACTTATAAGCATGCACACCACACATATATACACTCATATGCACCCACACCACACCACACACCACATATACATACACTGATAAGCACGTACACCACACATACATACACTGATAAGCACATACCCACACTCATATGCACCCACACCACACATACCCACACTCCTATGCACCCACACCACACATACCCACACTCATATGCACCCACACCACACATACACACACTCATATGCACGCACACCACACATATAAACATGCATACACATTACACATATACACACGCATATGCACGCACACCTCACATACTCTCATAAGCACGTACACCACACATACATACACTCATAAGCATGTACACTACTCATACATACACTTATAAGCATGCACACCACACATATATACACTCATATGCACCCACACCACACCACACACCACATATACATACACTGATAAGCACGTACACCACACATACATACACTGAGGAGCACATACCCACACTCATATGCACCCACACCACACATACACACACTCATATGCACCCACAGGACACATACACACACTCATATCCACCCACACGACACATACACACACGCATATGCACCCACAGGACACATACACACTCATATGCACCCACAACACACATACCCACACTCATATGCATGCACACCACATATATAAACACGCATATGCATGCACATTACACATATACACATGCATATACATGCACACCACACTTACATACACTCATAACATAAGCACGCTCACTTCGCATACACACACTCATGCACACACATGCACGCACACTATACGCCACATACATGTAAAGGTTTTTTGAAATATTGAAGTAAAACACACCAGAACAAGAAAACATGCTGCCCTAGTAACTTGTGGATATTGATCATTTTGCAAGGAAATACAACTGAATCCTTTGTTATTCCATGGATTTGATTCCTGAATCAGTGAGGTAATCACAAGCAAGCTATACCAGCAAAACCCCCATATTGTTTTTTTATGTGTAATACACCAAAGTTTAACATTTTTAAACGTCACAGTCACACTACAGAGAATACATGTTTTAAAAAAAATGCTACAGCAACATATGAATTTAATTTAAGCAGGTTTACTTACATATATCGAGGAGCTCTGCTTCAAATACTGCCGTTCCCCTCTGGGGCCACTCAGTCTTAGACAGGGACCTAAAAAACTTCCTCCCTGCTAGCCTACCGCACTGCCTCTATCTGTTAGCGCTGTTTTGCCCCGGACTCACAGATAGGATGACCACTGACCTTATTTCCAAACAGGGCAGCACGCTTATTCTATAATTGAACCAGGAGACCCTCATAGCATTTTACAGGGGCAGGCTAGTTTATGTAAATGTATAATATATATATATATATATATATATATATAAATATCCAAACACCAACTTCTTCCCACAAGAGACGACTGCCTGGGTGCAGACTTGCAAACAATACATCAGCCAAAAAAGATGCACTCTCAGGACTTTTTACCATGAAGTAAAAATTACTTTATTTGAAACGTTTTCGGGGATTTACTTCATGGTAAAAAGTCCTGAGAGTGCATCTTTTTTGGCTGATATATATATATATATATATATATATATATATATATATATATATATATATATATATATATATATATATATATAAAGTTTTAGGATAAATATTATTGTGTGTTATTTCTGCAAAACACAACTATTGAAGCTCAATTTTACCCTTGATTTTTTGTACTGTTAAACAACACAATGCAAAGCAAAAAATCATGTAAATGAATCGAGTGACATACAAAATCAAACAGATATATTAGTGTATAAATCCATACTAAATTGCACTTTACAATGAACAATGTGCTGACTATAAATATGGGAAGTAATATTTTAATCAAGTTTTCATGGTCCACACATAGAGGTTTAAAGGTTTTGTGGTCCCTTATTTTAACAGGACTGTTATCAAAAGACGCTCCAGTCTGGAAAAACCACAATGTTATAATAAATGGCTGCATGCAGGCAATACGTACTCCCAACGATATGGCTATATATACGCTGATGTTGCTTTGTGCACATGTAAATAACAGTATGAAACACTGAGTGAGCCGGTAGCATAGAGTGCTTCAGTCACTTACCCGCACGATCCTCCTCCGAGTCCGGACATATTGCTGAGTAAGCCAACCAGCTGGATTAGTGAAGCGCTGACCACCTTCTACTTTCAAAGACATCTATGCCCTAAAGGTATAAAAGAGGGCAAGGGGCAGGTATATGTCAAAGTCAATGTTCGGCCCATTAGAGGGATGTAGGGTGTAGGGAACATTGATTCCAGGACACTGAGTGCTCCTTAGGCTTCTATAGTTAGCGCTCTGCCTCTTGCCCCAAAGTTATGCCCCCCTGGACTGAAAGTCTGCAACAATAAAAAAAACTTAAAGAAAAATAAGAGTTCCCCCCAGACTCACCACAGCCCAGTCTGCCCACCCCTGAAAACGGACCATCCTTGCCACATTAAAAGCACTCGTTATGTGCTGTAATAGTGGAAGTGGCCAAGGTAACTGGCGGCCCACCATGCATTTGCCCGGTATGCCCTATGGTCAGTCCGGGCCTGTTACTGCGGGTGATATATTCCCAATCCTTGTCTCCCACAACTTCCTAAACTTGCCCACCCATGTATGCCTTGCCTTCGACCTAAACACCAGAACTTTGGAAACCTTATACAAGTTCCTCTTGTAACTAAAACAAACACCCCTTTACTTGTGCACTCTGGAACTCTTGCTCTGTGTGCAACAAACTCACTTCTATCTATGACCTCTTCATATCCCACTCCCTCAACTTTCTGGCTCTCACAGAAACCCGACTCTCTCCCTCAGACACAGCTTCCCCTGCTGCACTGTCACATTGGGGTCTACACTTCAGCCACACCCCCAGGCCTGGAAACAGGCAAGGAGGTGGTGTAGGTATTTTACTTTCTTCTCTTTGCACCTTTCAACAAATACAAGCTTTACTTCCCTCACATTTTCTTCCTTTGTAACCCACGTGATTGACTTATTCTCTCCTCTCTCTCAACTTGTTGCTATTATATATTGCCCCCCTGGCTCCTCGACTCAATTTCTTCATCATTTTACATGCTGGCTACCTTATTTTCTCTCCTCAGACATTCCTGCCCTCATCCTTGGGGATTTCAACCTCCCTGTCGACAATCCAACTGCCCCTGCTGCAAAAAATCGTCTCCAGCTCACTTCCTCTTATGGTCTGTAACTATTGTCTGACTCCCTCACTCACAAAGATGGACGCTCCCTCAATATGATTTTCAGCTATCGATGCACCCTCTCAAACTTCACAAATTCCCCTTTCCTCTTTCTGACCATCATCTCCTCACTTGTAATATCACAGCACTTCCTACTGCCCTCCCTTCTTCTAGCCCTCACACCAAATTCCACAGGAGTATTAAGTCACTTGATCTGCAACATCTTTTAAAGTCTCTCAAACCTCTGCTCTCTTCAATCTCCTCCTTTTCCTGCCCTGACCAATCTATCTGTCACTATAATTCTACTCTTACAGCGGTCCTTGACAATTTGGCACCTCCTATCATAGCCAAAAAGTCCTCAGCCCTAGCATACTCCTCTGACATGCTACCTACATAGATGCTGAACAACATTTGAGAAAATCCCATTGTTCAGCTGACTTCCTTCATTACAAGTTCATCTTAAACTCCTTCTATTCTGCCCTTAAAGAGACATTATACACTCAATGTTTCTTTGCATAAATGTTTTGTAGATGATCCATTTATATAGCCCATACAGGTTGTTTTTAAAAAAAAAAATATATATAGTTTTGCTTATTTTTTAAATAACATTGCTTTGATTTTCAGACTTCTAACCAAGCCCACAAGTTTTATGAGAATACCCAGGCATACCTTCTCCAGCTTGCTCCTGTTTGTGTAGAGTGTTTTCATATGCAGAGGAAGGGGGGGGGGAGTGTCTGTTATTTCCCACTTAAAGTGCTAAACTGGGAGCTTCTAAGTAAGTTTTTAAATGGTTTTATACTGGATTTTTGTATCAGTATCTGTGCATATTATTCTTTATAGTAGTGTCTATTACATGCAGTTATATGAAAATTCATGTATACTGTCCTTTTAACCTCTCCAAGCAAGACTACTTCTCTACTCTTATCTCTATTCTTTCTTCAAAATAAAAACGTCTGCTCTCCACTTTTAACACCCTTCTCCGCCCACCCCCACCTCCTATTTCCAATTCTCTCTCAGCTCAAAATTTTGCCAACCACTTCACCAACAAATTCCATCAGAAACTAAATCATCTCTTAACACACTACCAGTCTTTAACCCCTTCAACCAATAACCGATGTCCAAAACCTGCAAAGCCACAGATTCAGCTTTTTTTGCTTCCGCTACTGAGGAAGAAGTTTCTGCCCTTATATCTTCCTCTCACCTCACTACCTGTCCCCTTGACTCCATCCCTTCACAATTACTGCCCTCCTTCTTTCTCTGTCTTACTCCTATCCTCACACATATTTTGAATCTCTCCCTCAGCACTGGTATATTTCCCTCATCCTCTAAACATGCAATAATTATACCTATCCTCAAAAAATCTTCTTTTGATCTATCATCCCCATCCAACTACCGCCCTATTTCCCTACTCCCCCTCGCCTCAAAACTTCTGGAAAGGCTTGTATATACATGTTTAGCACATTCCCTCACATTAAACTCCCTCCTTAATCCACATTGCAATCTGGATTTCACCCACAAAACTCCACAGAAATCATTAAGGTTACTCATGACCTAATTACATAAAAATCTAAAGGCCACTTTTCTTTGTTAATCCTTCTTGAACTGTCTGCAACCTTTGACACGGTTGACCACAATCTCTTGCTCCAAACACTCCAATCCTTCGGCATCTGTGACACAGCTCTCTCTTGGCTCTCCTATTACCTCTCTAACTGGACCTTTAGTGTTACCTTCTCTGGCACATCCTCTGACCCTTTACCATTTACTGTTGGGGTACCACAAGGATCTGCCCTTCTTTTCTCAATTTATACATCATCCTTAGGTTCCTTAATATAGTCCCATGGGTTTCAATACCATTTTTATGCTGATGATACCCAAATCTACATCTCTGCCCCAGACCTATCCCCTTCTTTACTAACTCGTCTCACTAACTTTCTTTCTATTATTTCATCCTGTATGTCCTCTCACTACCTTAAGCTAAATATCTCAGAAACTGAGCTCCCTATTCCTCCCCTTCTTTCAAAATCCCTACCCCCCAACTTTCTCTAACTGTTGATAATAACATTATTAGCCCAACCCCGCATGCCCGATGTCTTGGGGTCAGATATTTATTGTACCAAAATACCATCAGATATATGTAGAAATATTTATTTAAAAATAAATAGAACATACTCTATTATCTGAAGAACATTGGAATGTGAAATATTCATAGTTTCATGTCGGGTAGCGCACGTGAGAATATGCGATGAGGTTTGCGGGAGAGAGGGGTGTTTTTCCACTTTTGTTTTCTCCATCGACTTCTATGGGTGAATATGTGATTGTGCACGCGATATTGTAAGTTTGGCTTTTTGTGCTTGTCGGATTAGCGCAAACGCAAACAGTTTACTTTCAACTCATAATAACAGGCCAACCCGACGAATGCAAAAAGCCGAACTTCTAGTGCAGTTAACACTCGAGTGGGAGCAATAATTAGCACTTTACTTGTAATGTGGCCCTTAGTATTTTAAAACATTGGATCAAAAACATATAATAAACTTAATACGGGTGAACGCATTATAGCCAAGAATTGTTTATCATTAGGGGGTATCAGCTGAACCCTTGTGGTTTCCTGCACAGCAAGTGTTGCAGTTAAGAGGTGTTAGCTATTGGCTATCGTGTAAGATTTTACCCCTTACTGCATAATGGACATTTTAGGTACCGATGATGAGTGTATATTGTGGAGGTTTTGTAACCACGTGAATATACTTGTGAAGTATTACAGCAGACTGTCTATGGACGGGTCAGGTATGAAGTCTTAATATCAAATGTCTTTGACATTGTGGATTCTTATATCCCCTGGTGTGGGGACTTCGCATACTCACCTGATACTCTTGTAGGATTAAAAGGGGTTTCGCTATGGTAGCGTTTAGTACAGGTTGTCTCAGCAAGACATAGCTCCCCCTTGATCCTTTTTGGAGCTTCCACATATGTATTTAATGAACCCTTTTCAGCAAAACTTGGGAATCAATAAGTTTCAATAGATGGTGTTCATTTGACTAGGACATAAATGATCTATCCTAGATATATATTTTTTTCATCTGAATATTATTTACTACTGGTCAAATGCAGGAACTGTAACAAACCTTATGATACATGAATCACTTTGGTATATCTTTTTGAATATATCATCTGTTCTTTGACTTTCTATTTTTACTTACCGGGAAATCTCCATATAAAAAGGACCAATCACTTAACTGTTATATGTGGTATTTTCTTTATACGCTGTGCCTTTAAATAAATATGTATATGTAAAGTCAATTCACTTATGTTTTCTATCTGGTGTGTCATTTGCATACTGCTGGGTCACAAATATATTTGCTCTAATAACCAGTGCTGGTTAAGATAGACTCATTGGTTCCTTTTGGGGACCAATATTTTCTTTTATTTTTTCCTTTAATAAGCTTAGTTAATTGAAGTTTGATCATAAAAGGATCCCCTATGAAGCAAATGACTACCTTCTAATACTAATACCTTCCTGTAGTAATTAAGTAATTACAATGAAATACATGTAATCTACAAATATAAAGCTAATTGATAGCTTCATGTATTTAATTATCTTTCTAAAATAAAGTTATATATTCTGATTACTATAAACTACTTCTTAAAGCTAAGTAACCCTATGAGTGCCAAGACTTATAAAACACCTCCTTACAAAATTCTGTTTTTTACGGGCTCACCTTTGGGCACAATATAAAAACTATTTTATTGTTATACAATTTAACAAACACAACTGCCATTGAGTGTTCAAAACTGTATAACATTGTTACAACCACGGATGCAAGATCGCTGCCATATAGAGATCTAGACAAGAGTACTAAGGTATGATCTTCAATAAAGAATGCCGAGAGAACAAAGTAATTTAATAAAATAATACATTTTAATTTAATAGTAATAATAAAAGCAAGCTAGCTCTATGTGAATCATAATAATTTAATTTTAAGTACCATATCCCTTTAAGTTTTTCTTTTTACTTAGTAGGAAAAGACTCATGTGTAGATCTCAAAATGTTATAAGAAGTGTTTGCAAGAAGCTGGACTTATCAATTCTAGACTCATATCTGACCTGATCTTGGAGCCATTATTGTTAAATAACCCATTGTGTATAAATACCATACTAAACTCCCAGGTTCAATTTACAAAAAAAGGGATTATAAAAAAAAGCCTATAATAGTTATTTTTTTAATACTTTATTTATAGAATAGGCAGATTACAAAGGAAAAGAAGAGATACATTGAAGAGTAAATACTTTAGTTGATAATAACAAAATAACAAAGAAAAAAAAGACAAAAATCAATCAATTTCCATAGAACAATTATACCCTTCTTTAGAGCTATTACATTAACAATGGCTAAATATCTATACATAGTAGTCTGCCCATAGTAATCTGCATACATAGTAGTCTGCCCGTTTATTTTAATAAAAAACATTCAATCAGATCCTGACAACAAAAATTATGCCATCGTTTCAAATCTTCCTTAATTTTAGTCAGTACGGGAATGATATTTAGGTTATACCAGTCGTTTGAGTCTAGTGAAATGCATATCCCAAGATATTTAAAAGAGATTGTCATGGTTTTAAAGGGGTTTGAGAAAGAAGAATTAGAGTTTTTGCTTAACCAGAAAATTTGTGATTTAGTTGTGTTAACCCTATAGCCTGAGAATGTACTAAACATGTCAATCATTTGTATAAGGTGTGGAATATTTTTGGCCGGGTTAGAAATGTAAACTAAAAGATTGTCAGCATATAATGCAACTTTGACTACTTTTTTATTTATGGTGATACCATCCATATATTGGCGTATAAAAATAGCAAGTGATTCTATGCGATAATGAATAAAAGAGGTGAAAGTGGGCATCCTTGACGAGTGCCTTGATCAAGCCATATATTCTGAGTTAGTTGGCCATTAATCAAAAGGGAGGTTCTAGGTTTATTGTAAATATTTTTAACAAATTGCAGGATGGGTCCTCTAAGACCAAATTTATCCATTGAAAAATATATATGATCATGTTGGACTTGGACCGTGTTGAACACCTTTTCTGCATCCAAGGAGATAACAGTGGGATCTTCTAGACCAGGCTTTTCTGCTAGATCCTTGGAGTTAAGATTGTCTATAATGAGAAACAATTCTCTAATTTTTGCTGAAGAGTTTCTTCCCTTCAAAAATCCTACTTGATCTGAATTAATCCCCTGATTTAAAGGGGTTTGAAGTCTATTGGCCAAAATTGATGTTAGGATTTTGTAATGTGAGTTAAGAAGTACAATTGGCCTATATACTCATATATTGTGGGTTTTTCCCACTTTTCAAGATCAATGTGGTCCAGGACACAGAGAAGGCGTTCAAAACAAGGCTCCCCATCAATTAAATATTTTTTGTAAAGACTTTTTAGGTAATAAGTAATATTTGGTTTCCGAATCTTATAAAATTTGTTAGGCAAAAGATCCGGCCCAGGTGTTTTGTCTAAAGAAATTGCATCAATAGTGTCTAGAATTTCTTTTTCTGAAACTGGGGCGTTAATTTTAGATAAAAATTGAGTTGGAATAATAGAGCAACAACGGAGTACACAGCCCTATGCAGACTCTTCATATGAAGCCGCAGCATATCGCAATAACAAAGACGTTTTGGACACAATTGAATTTGCTCAATAACCCTTTATTAAAAATACTGCTGATTGGTTTCTACGATCAGGCTGAAATAGGGGGTTGACACTAAACAAGCTCCTCAATTGCTTCACCAGATCCTTAAACAATAGTAGCTGGTGTATTCGGTGGTAACTGTATAAAGTTATAGTGTTATCCAGTTGTGAATTGTGTTTGATTATCACACTACTTAGTTTTCAAATTCTCCTTATTTGTTATAAGTTTGCCACTTTGACCATAACATTATTATAGATATGAATTGTTCTTTGCGGCAAAAGAATCAACTCCACAATAGTTATGTATTGCACCATCCCAAACCTCCAAAGCTCTCTAAATGGCCTGTGGCCGAGGTCACGCAGAGGAAGATAGTAGAATGTCATAGTTTAAGTGGATAACCTTTACTTCATCGATTATGCAATTAATTGTTAACCCATAGTTATCCTAGCAGTGAAATATGATATTTTCAACAAACTTGCTCAAACTTTTCTTTACCCACTGGATGACTATATTGCCTTATAAGAAACATAGAAACATAGAAACATAGATATTGACGGCAGATAAGAGCCATAGGCCCAGCAAGTCTGCCCGACCTTACCTAACAGTATAAACTTATCTAGTTTGTAGGATAGCCCTATGCTTGTCCCATGCATTTTTAAAGTCCCCCACAGTGTTTGTTGCTACTACCTCTTGAGGAAGTTTATTCCATAAATCAATCACTCTTTCTGTAAAGAAGTGCTTCCTCAAATTACTCCTGAATCTACTACCCTAGAAAGTATCTAGAAAGTTCTAGCTAATTGGTAAAACCAGGAGATACATATAGCTAGCCATCATCGTCTAACTGAAGATATTATGTTAATCCCATGGGTTTATACCATATTATCATATCTTTAAGATCACCCTGTGATAAGACAAGTGAGAATTTAAGGTGTTATGTATAAAAAAATTATAATAATTGTTGGCTCAATTTTGGTCCTCAACCTATTTTATAATACTTGGTTTATATAACCTTTCCTCTGCATAGTCTACTATGCTTTTCCTATGCTTTACTTTTATATCACCCCATATAACCTTTAAACTGCTTTTACTTGGGACCCAAGAGTGGTCCGATTAGTTAATAGGGCTGCAGAATGAGGTTAAGTGAGAAATGCTCATGTAGTTAGGGTTCATTGTTGTAACCTTCTGTATGAGCATTGTATAATAAAAGCTGATGCATGACTTTATCTTGTAACAATATTGATGTATACTATGTGTAATCAAGCTTTGCTGTAAAACCTCAGTTTCTTTAAAAAAAAAACCTTTGAAAAAGAAAGGGAAAAAAATTATCTTAAAACTGAAAAAAAAATTAAAAAATTAAGTCGGAATAACTGGATTTTTGATTTTCCCGCAGAATGTTTCTCTGTTGTCTAAATTCACAGTTCTAAGTGAATATAAATCTGCATAATATGAAGAAAAAAGCAATAAAATGTCTTGTCAATTATTATTTAATTTATCTTTCTTGTGAATAGCTTCAATTCCACTAGAACTGGAATAGTTTTTAACCAGTCTGGCTAAGAGTCTACCAGATTTATTGCCATGTCTATAATATTTGGCCTGTAAATTGAGCTCCTTTTGGGTAATAGAATATATTGTAAGGGTATCACGTTCTTTTTTGGCTTTGGCATAGGTATCCTAGTTTTGCTTAGTCAGGTTAAGCAAGTAGTTAATATAGGAATTTACTAAAAAAAAAAATAATTTCCTCCTCTCTTTTTGTAATTTTTTTTCTCAACTTAGCCATATAGGAGATAACATCACCAGTCAATACTGATTTAGCCATTTTCCAAAAGATCTCCATATCTATCTAAGTAGTCTTTATCAAAAGAAAGATAATTTTCCTATTTACTAATAAGGACATTTTTAAATTTCAAATCTTTAGATAAGTTTATGGAAAAGCGAAAACGACGAAAAAAGGAGTTAAAATTGTTACAAGGAATGATTAGTAAGACAGGGGCATGATCTGAGAGACAGAAGGAGAAAATAGAGGCCTTAATTCCAATTTTTATTAGACTGTTAGTGACCAAAAATAAATCTAAACTGGAGAGTGAATTATGCCTTTTAGACATACAAGTGAAGTCTTGAGAGTTAGGATTTTGTGCTCTCCAAATATCACCGACTCCTAGATTAGAGAAGAGTTTCTAAAACTGCTTATGCTCTAATTTGTCTCTATTTGTCTTAACTTTAATATGTCTTAACCTATCTAACGGATATCGAGGTGCCATGTTGAAATCTCCTCCCAAAATGAGGTGCCCTTCTATAATATTTAGCAATTGGATCTGAATAGAATCCCAGAATATTAGATCTAGATAATTAGGAGCATATACGTTGCAAAGAGTATATATACCACTAGTTGTTTATATCTTAAAAATAATATATTTCACTTCTGAGTCAATAAAAGAATACAAAACTTCGTATTTAAATTTCTTAGCAAATAAAATAGCTACCCCCTTCTTCCTAGCAGTGGAAGGAGACACAAATACCTCCAAAACCCATGAAGTCTTGAGCTTTAATGCTTCCTCTAAGGATAAATTAGTTTCTTGCAATATCGCAATATTTGTATGTATTTTTTTGAGATGATAAATTATAGCCTTACATTTAATAGGGGAGGCAATGCCCCCTACGTTCCAAGAAGTAATAAAAATTAATTTGCTAAACCCATATAAAGGTTCCCAAAACTTTATAAGGGTGGAAGGGGGGGGGGGCATGGTGGGGGAAGAGGGAGAAGAAAAAAAAGAAAGAAAAACACTTCTAAAAGAAAGAAAGAATACCAACATAGTAAATATTAACCCACTGATGGGCCAAATATGTGCACTTTGTGAAACAACTGTTGACTAACTACCTGTTTTGGAAATTAAAATCTGTTTTGCATCCTGAAGGCTCTGAAAAAAGTGAGTTGCATTTTCCTCAATAACCCTGAGTCTAGCCGGGTAGATCACTGATGCTCTGAGACCTTCCTTTATCATCTTACCACAGATGGTGGTTAATACTTTCCTCTTACTTAGGGTTTCATAGGAAAGATCTTGAAAGATCATAATTTTACTGTCCTCTAGGTATAGTTGTTTGCAAAACACTAAACAGTCTCCAATTAAATCCAGATAAAGGATTCTTGGACAGAATAACTGAAATTAACTAAATTTCATAATACATTTTTGCAGCAATCAATGCAGATCTAATCACTGGGTTTATCTTAGTTGACTACTGACGACTGAGAAGAGCCTAGGAGTTTATATTAACTAATAAATACATCAACTCAATTACAAAAAAGTTTATCAATGACATCATGGTGGCCATGTTATCACTTCTACTATTATTACCCATATAACTATTTTTCTTTGGTTACATTTTTCCTACAAATTAGCTTGTCAAAAATGCCAATATAATTGATTAATCACACATAAAGAAATGTCTTTTACATGTGCAGTTGTTTTTTTACTTTACATTCTTTACTTCTCAGCATTTTAATTTTTCTAGTGGGCACTTTAGTAGTTGTTTATTAGTTGAGGCACATTTTAATGTTCAGTACATATGGCACTTTATAACACTTAGGGGTAGATTTATCAAACCTTGGGCGGACATGATTCTCTATAGCAAATCATGTCTGCCCTGCATCGCTAAATGCCGACAGTATATGCTGTCGGCATTTAACATTGCACAAGCATTTCTGGTGAAATGCTTGTGCAATGCTGCCCCCTGCAAATTTGCGGCCGATAGCAGGGGGCGTCAAACATCCCTATCGTATCTGATCGGGATGATTGCAGTTCACCACCTCAGAGGTGGCGGATGAGTTATGAAGCAGCGATCTTACAACCGTTGCTTCTTAACTTATGTTTATAGCGAGCTGGAGACATCGGGTGGAGCAAGCAGCATTCGCTGCGTGATAAGTCTCCCCCTTATTATCTATTACTATGCAGTAAGAGCTTACTAAAATACACCTTGTGTCCAAGTGGTATATCATAGATATGAGGGATGACTTGGTAGCCCAGCTCTTAAACAATGGTTCCCAACTCAAGTCCTCAGGACCCTTAGCAGGCCAGATATTAATTATTTATCCTAAAAAGAGCACAGGTGAAATATTCAGCTGATGAGTGAGATGATTTTTTCATTTGTGCTCTAGTTAAGATATAATGAACATATTGTCTGTTCAGGGTCCTGAGAACTGTGAAATGCCTCTTAATTTCTTGTAAAAAATAAGGTGCTTGTTCTACACTCTCTAGAGCAGGGGTAGTCAACCTTTCGGACTTCAGGGACCACTAAACTCACAATTTTGAATCCCGAGGACCACCTCTATAATGTGTGTGTATATTTATATATATATATATATATATATATATATACACACACACATACTGTACATAACTAGTATAACCATAGCTAAGTTTACATTATGTATATATTTACTTATTTTTAAGAATTATTTTTTAGAATTAACTAACTGAATGACAGAACTGAGAGAATAGTTCCAAATGACAGATGAAGGGTGAGTGCCAACTTTTGAGCTGGAAACAGAAAGAGAAAGACAGAAAGTGGGGGGAAAAGAATTATGTTTAAAAGGACGACAAGACTTCCAAGTCATCTCCCCAGTTAGGAATTATTCAAAACTACTTATGATCATAGACAGACATTGGAGTCATAAATTAAGTTTATATCAGAAAGCTCTCAATATGGATGTGAGCTAACCAGGACTGATGTTACTGTCAATTACTATAATACTGGTGGGATATGGCTGATCTGCTGGATGGCAATTACAGGAATTCAGGTGGAATGGCTTTGTGCACGGGAAAATTATTAGAATGAAAAATTAATATTTAATTTTTAAAAAAAGAAGAAGATGGAGGGGAAGAAGACAAACAGTGATATAAGTCCAGCTGAAGGAATTGGGAAAACTACTACAAAGAGACAGGTAAAGGGAAGAAAATAAATGAAATATGAGATAATTTTTTTTTTAAGATTTTCTTTATATATATTCTTTAATTCCACTATTTCAAGCCAAGATATACCAACCTCTTCTGGCTTTAGATCGGAAGCATCTTCCTCTGAGCAGCGCACCAGGCAGGAGGAGTTACAAATACAATCTAGCTACGCAAGTTGCGCAGTACTACGCAACGTGCGTAGGGAGATTGAAATTTAAATTCTCCTCTGTCGGTTTTCACTGATGTCCAGCCAGGCACTGTATGTAGTTGCGCTGCAACGGGGGTGACCCCATCAGAGGAGATTAATTCCTGCTTGATGGTGTCACGGACCACCAACATCTTCTCGCGGACCACCAGTGGTCCATGGACCACTGGTTGGCGACCGCTGCTCTAGAGAGAGACCAAACAAATTTTGTAACCTAGATTTTCAAAATTCTACAAATTGCCTAAATCAGCTATTTAATCAGCATGTTTGTAGTAAATATTACACCAGTGAACAAACTAGCTGTTTAAAAATCACTGGAATTTGGTTACTGGGTACATACGACTTTTATTTGTGCCAAATGTAGGGGGGCGAGCTTCAAACGACCTGGTGCATACTGCTGTTTATAGAGAATAGGGGCATTTTTACAATTCATAAAAGACTAAGTATAGTGCTATGGGAATTTAAAATTAGCAATTGATCACATACAGAAAATAAATTCACCTGTATTCGTTTCTGCAATATTGTGTGATCAATAGTGTTGACATATTTTATAGAATGGAAATGAAAGAAATGTAGGATTTATTGACAAATATGATATTACATTTAGGATCAGATTACAAGCGGAGCGCTAAATATCGCTTTGATGAAAGCAATATTTGCGCTCCACTGTGTAATACCAGTGCACGCTAATGTGCGCTGGTATTACAAGTTTAACCGTGCTGGGAACCATTGTGCTCACCAGAGTGCGCTTCCATAGACTCCTATGGGAGCCTCGTTCTGATGCTGTCATCTGATGCCGGCAGCAGAGGGGGAAAGTAGCATATACGTATATATTTACTGAGATTACATAGTTCCCATAGACCGCAATATAAAGGCACTTTTCAGCCCACTCCCACCAACTTTAGCTCCAAAATACTGCCTAGTGCAGTAATTTTATTAAAAAAACAAAGATGCTGCCATCATTATTTTTTTTTATAAAATACACAAGACATTTGGGGAATATTTATAAAATTAACCAGAGATCTCGGGGGAGCAATAACCAGCCACTGGTTATTTATCACGCACCCGCAAAGGGGCTAATTTGCTAATTTGCCATTTTGCAGGTGCGCAATAAATTAGTGCTCCACTTGTAATCTAGCTCTTAGTAAGCATAATGAATTCTCTAATCTATTTTACATACACGTAGTCATACATTTTTAATTCTTTATATTTAAATAAGATAAAACCGCACTGGGCTAAATGTATGTATTTTTATGCATCATTTCTTTGTCACTTTAATATATAACAGTGCCAGATTCCAGGTCATTGCTTTTTCATACGTAAAGAATATGTGGCAACCATAAAACATTTGGGAGTACATAAATATCCATTAATAATAAAACAGTTTCCTTTTCAAGATTCTATTGTGGCTAAAATAATTACTGTTGTAAACTCTCTATAATAGAAGATACTAGAGGTGCCT
The DNA here is from genome assembly GCF_027579735.1 of Bombina bombina. Taxonomy (NCBI): domain Eukaryota; kingdom Metazoa; phylum Chordata; class Amphibia; order Anura; family Bombinatoridae; genus Bombina; species Bombina bombina. Next base: position 886,844,211 of record NC_069502.1, read on the forward strand.
GGGACAAGAATAAGTTCAACAATGGGGTTAGTACATCTTATAGACAGTGCATGAAGATCTGTAGAAATGTTTCCAAAGAAAAAAAAATGAAAATTTACAAGACATCAGGCCTAAGGATCGAAACCAGTGGTTCTGAACCTAAGTAACCTCAAGGCCGGGTAAATTTTAGCCGGACATGTCCAGTGAGTGCCCTGTAGTATGTGTGTGTGTATGTTTGTATATGGTGTAAATGGGGGAAGAAAATATATACATTCATTGGTGTCAGTGGGCTGGTATCACTTAACTGCAGTTCCCAGGTCCAGTCCTATCTGCTTCTTTTCTCCCGCTGACCTGCATGTGGGGACGTGCACTGGCACTCTCTCAGGCCTGCCTGATATTTCTTATGTTTGGAGCGGCAGACCTGTCACAGCTCGCAGAGGGTGCATTTCAGGTCATGGCCCACCAGGAGGGCTGTCAAGTACTAGGCTGTGGCCTGGCTTTTGAGAAACCACGATCTAAACCTTGCAAGTTCAGAAGGGGTTTTAATCTCTAACCCTCGCTGCGGCTGCTCTGGTGGAATTATCGTAAAAAATAGCCAGTCCCTGAGAGATGTCTCCTATTGAAAGTAATGGCGCTCGCTTGAAAGGGACACTTCGCTGTGTAGGGCCAAGTTAGCAGTGAGCAGGGGATGCACTTTAAAAATGAAATCCTGCAGCCAATTTAAACTACATTATGCTGCTTTCTGCGTATAGCATCTTACAATGGTCTATATTTTTGTGTACGTGTGTGTCTAGCTGTGAAAAACTGTTAAAATACACTGAGAAAAGAAGCTGACTTCAATGCCTTAGAAATTAGCATAAGAGCCTACCTAGGTTTAGCTTTCAACAATGAATAACAAGAGAACAAAGCAAATTTGATGATAAAAGTAAAGAGGAAAGTTGTTTAAAATGTCATGCCCTTTCAGAATCATGAAAGTTTAATGTCGATTAGACTGTCCCTTTATAGCACTTGAAACCAGAAGCTTTATAAACATGTGAGTGAAACCTGACGCGTGTTATGTTAACCAAATATCGCGACCTTATGCAAGTCAATGGAGGGCGCAGAACAATAAAAACTATCGCTCGCGTGCTACCTACATGAATGCGCACATGATATTCTATGTTCAACTTTTTGCACTCTTCGGATTAGCTCACAAGTGAAAACAGTTTACTTTAACTCATAATACGAGCGCAACCAAATGAGCACAAAAATCTTACAGTTAGCACTCCCCTTGAATTCTGTCCGAATGTAAGATAATCTAAAAAATATAGGATCTAATATTTTACATATTGACAAATAAAGAAACCTCTGATCAGATCCTTACTGCCAGCTCTCATTTTGACATGGTGTAAAATTGATATTCCTATAAGCATACAAAATAATCTACAGAGTCAAAATTAATAAATCAATATGTATAAGAAAAACATCTGGAGGACATAGATAACGGAATGAGGGTTACTAACATTTTAATTGTACAGATAATATTTCCCAGCAAGAAATTATCTTAATGTTAGAAAAAATGAACATCCTAGAAAATTGTAGTAAAATGTCTCCTTTCACATAGGAAAATAGGAACCTATATCAGTATATCCTTTTATATGAGAAGCATTTTGTATATTTTATATAACTCATGTATTTTGCTGTACTGGGTTTACATAGTTATCATTATATCTTAGTGCAGACACATGGGCTAAATGATGATTATTATCTGACTTCTTTACCAAATGTAACTTTAGGTGTTGCATCTAGAAAGAAACATTATAGGCTAGATTACAAGTGAAGCACAAAAATATTAGCTCTACTGAGCACTAACACCACTCAAGTTAAAGGGACATTCCAGCCAAAATTGGAATCCCCATGGATGCATTTCAGTTTTGAATTGAAACATTTTTGTAATATATATGTATTAGAAAAAATGCTTCTAATAAAAACTATAGCTGTGTCAAAAGTGTATTTAAGTATGCACCATGCACCAGCATTTTAAACACAGCATTTGCTCAGAGAGCCCAAGGTGCTTGTACTCCTGGTAATGACTCAATTTGTTAATTGGTGACATGATAAAGCCCCACTGGTGCTCTGAGCAGCTGCATTATTTAAAATACTGGTGCACTGAGAATATATGGTTATTCTTCACATGCACATGCAGAGAATAACTTTTACTAGAAGCATTTTTGCCAATAGATGTATATTGCAAATATGTTTCTATTCAAAGATGTGTTTCCTCTATGTGCATTTAAATTTTGATCAGAATGTCCTTTAAATCAATACTGCTCCTATTCTTGTCCTTATATTACAAGTTGAAAGTAAAAATATTTCACTTGTGTGAAAGCCTCAGACGCACTAGCATCTGGATGTTGGATAGGGCGGCCGCGCTAAATCCCTTTTCCTATAGATTTCTATGGGGCGCGTTACATAAGCTTTCGCTCCTACCCTAACCCAAATGTGCGCTAAGCTAATTGTGCTAAAGTCAAAGATGCGTTAAGACATACTTGAGACAACATTGTTCTTTCTTCACTCAGAAGAAAATTGTATTTTTAATTTTAAATAAAAAAAATAAAATTATATATTATATATATATATAATATATATATATATATATATATATATATATATATATATATATATATATATATATATATATATATATAGCTTTTAGTGATCCAAATGGAATGTGCGTCTCTTTGTTTAAATATGCATTTAATTATTTTTTTTATTAATTAACTAAGATGAATTTAAATCAGTGTTAAACCACCTTAAAGGGACAGTCAAGTCCAAAATAAACTTTCATGATTCAAATAGGGCATGTCATTTTAAACAACTTTCCAATTTACTTTTATCACCAATGTTGCTCTGTTCTCTTGGTATTCTTAGTGGAAAGCTAGACCTAGGTAGTCTCATATGCTAATTTCTTAGACCTTGAAGGCCGCCTCTTATGTGAATACATTTTGACTGTTTTTCACCACTAGAGGGCGTTAGTTCATTGAGCTAATGCACGTGAAGTTACCTAGGAGTAAGCACTGATTAGCTAACATGCAAGTCTGTCAAAAGAACTGAAATAAGGGGAAGTTTGCAGAGGCTTAGATACAATGTAATTACAGAGGTAAAAAGTGTATTATTATAACTGTGTTGGCTATGCAAAACTGGGGAATGGGTAAGAAAGGGATTATCTAGCTTTTTAAACAACAAAAAACCTGGTGTTGACTGTCCCTTTAAGATAAAATAAGAGGATAGGGCTACCCCAATTTGGACATGTGCAAACAAGAATTCATGCTCAAATCCTATATTTGCGTATCAATTTGTGATTGGTTAGCAAGAGACATTTTGTTCTGGGAGTGGGGGAATCAGTGAAAAGAAAAAACCTAAAATATTTAATTATTTGAGAAGATAGACCTGCATTATTTATGGCAAAATTCTTCTCAGGTATGAGGGTACATTATCAGGCAGCTTACAAATTGTATTTAAGGTTCCTTTAATATATTCAAACACATAATACATTTACTGTGTATGCACCTAGATTTTTAAGTTGTTTCAATATTCCTATATTTGAATGGATGTCTTCCTTGATGGATATATGTGTCATATATTTTATAAACAAAGACAAGCGGTTTGGATTAATACTTTGGACAAGGTTATGGATGGAGCGTTAAGTGTAGCATGTGAGTAATAAGGGATATATCGCAGCTCTTTGTGCGCAACGGAAACAGCCTGTGTATTACGAGTTGAAAGTAAACATGTTCGCTTGAGTGCAATCAAATTTAAAATGCGTCGTGTTAGCACAATGTCAAAGCTCTGGTTAATTGTTACGCGAAATAAAACATCAAAAACACATTTAAAAGTACAGTTGCACGCATAATAACACTGTCTGATAACAATTATTAAAAATAAATATTGCATTAAAAGTGCTCAAAAGGTATGTGGTCTCAGGTGTTAGGGAAAAAAAGACACGCAAAGGTCTTTAACACAGAGATACATACATATACATGTCTAATTATGTATAAGTATGTCTATATGTGTGTACATATGTTTTTATGTGTTTTACTATGTATTTATTGTACATATTTCACATTCTGATGTTCTTCACTTATAGGATAATGTCCTTTTTATTTTAAATGCATATACAGTCATGGCCAAAAACATTGGCACCCCTGCATTTCTTTCAGATAATGCACCACTTCGCCCAGAAAATTGTTGCAATTACAAATGTTTAGGCATTCTCATGGTTATTTATTTTGTTTGTATTGGTATGAAACAAAGAAGTGGAGGAAAAAAGCCAAATCTGACACATTCCAAGCAAAACTCCAAAAATGGACTGAACAAAAATATTGACACCTTCTCAAAATTGTAAGAAATAATTGCATTTCAAGTTTGTGATGCTCGTGTAATTTGTAACTAAACTCCCCTGTATCAATTAACTGGTGCTGACATTATAGAAATCACACCGGCAACCATTTAAAATGGTGAAAAAGTGACTCAACCTTTCTGTTGTGTGTTCCTGTGTGCCACACTGAGCATGGAGAAGAGAAAGCGTAGCTAAGAATTGTCTGAGGATTTGATAACAAAAATTGTGGAAAAGCATGGACAATCTCAAGGTTATAAGTTCATCTCCAGAGATCTTAATGTTCCTGTGTCCACTGTGTGCAAAATTGTCAATAAGTTTACAACCCATGGCACTGTAGCTAATTTCCCTGGACGTGGACGAAAGAGAAAAAATGATCAAAGATTGCAATGAAGGATTGTTCGAAAGGTGGATAAAGAACCTCGATCAACTTCCAGACAAATTCAAGCTGACCTTCAGGCACAGTGTACAAATGCGTCAGCTCACACTATACGTCGCCATCTGAATGAAAATGGACGCTATGGTAGGAGACCCAGGAGGACCCCACTGCTGACACAGAAACATAAAAAAGCCAGATTGGAGTTTGACAAAACTTACCTGAGGAAGCCAAAATCCTTTTGGGAGAATGTGCTGTGGACAGACGAAACAAAATTACAGCTTCTTGGTAAAGCCCATCAATCTACTGTTTTCAGAAAAAGAAATTAGGCTTTTACAGAAAAGAATACAGTCCCTACAGTCAAACATTGTGGAGGTTCACTGATGTTTTAAGGTTACTTTTCTGCTTCAGGCACTGGATGTCTTGACTGTGTCAGTATTCCTGCTCCCACGTCACCCTTCCTATCCAAACTCCTCCCATGTTGCCTTTAAGACTCTTGCACACCCTTTACCTAATGCTTAGTATTTTGTTAATTGCCTAGCAAACCAGCCGGAATTCTAAGCTCCAGAAACTCAGTTACGCTACTCGACCATATATCCCTTCTCTTGGGAAGCAACCTGTCTGTAATTTGTTCCCATCGACTTGGTCCAGCAGGCATATACATTAGAACTCTACTCAAAACCAGAGATTCAATATTTTGCCAAAGACTGCTAACGGCATCGCTCTCAGCTGAGCTAAACAAGCACATCCTGTCAACCCGTATTAACCATACCTGAATCAGCTGCTCTGTTATTAGATGCAGGAAGAATCTTCGCTGCACCGGGTTGGAATACGGGGAGAATTTGACATTCACTTTCGATTTTTGCATTGCTGTTTATTTTTCCCTCTTGGCAGTCTGCCCTCCAACACGGAAGTTGGTTGGAACAGCTGAACCCTCGCTGACATCACCTGTCAGTCAATCCAAGGCAGATACTTTGTTACGCCTGTGCTCGCTCTTGCTCTCAACGAGCTAGACAATTTCCTTCCAGTCTCCAATCAAACAAATACAGAGACTGTTACTTTGTCACGCAGCTGACGCATATACATCTTCCTGTAAAACCAGATAGTTCCACTTTCACTGCTGTCAACTTAGACATACCGAGTTCAGCAGTTAATATTTTCTCTGAAGCAAACTTCACTTACTAGTATATAAAATCTACTTAAAGCCATAGTAGTTTCAGAGTTGATAAGTGATACACATACTTAAAGAATACTATATATTTAGAGTCTGTAGTTGCGATCCACAGCTTAATTACTCACTAATGGAGTAATTGTGACAAGCTTGACACACTGTGTGCATGGCATTATGAAATCTGAAGACTACAAAAGAATTATGTGGCGCAATGTAGGGCACAGTGTCAGAAAGTTGGGTCTCCGTCAGAGGTCATGGGTCTTACAGCAGGCCAATGACCCAAAGCACACATCAAAAAGCACCCAGAAATGGTCTTAAACAAAGCGCTGGAGAGTACTGAACTGGCCAGCAATGAGTCCAGATCTTAATCCCATAGAGCACCTGTGGAGAGATCTCAAAACTGCAGTTTGGAAAAGGAACCCTTCCAATCTGAAAGTCCTGGAGCAGTTGGTGAAAGAAGAGTGGTCCGAAATTTCAGTTTAGAGGTGTAAGAAACACATTAATGGTTAAAGGAAGCGATTGATTTCAGTTATTTTTTCCAAGGGGTGTGCTACCAAATATTAAATTGAGGGTGACAATAATTTTGTGAAGTCCATTTTTGGAGTTGTGCGTGGAATGTGTCAGATTTGGCTTTTTTTCTCCACTTTTTTGTGTCATACTAATACAAACAAAAGAAATAAACATGAGAATTCCTAAACGTTTGTAATTGCAATAATTTTCTGGGCAAAGTGGTGCATTATCTGACAGAAATGCAGGGGTGCCAAGACTATATATATATATATATATATATATATATATATATATATATATATATATATATATATATATATATATATAGCTATACCTGTATATCTATTCCTGTAGATATATGGTTATATATATGTATTTTATATGAACAGTATCAGACATATATAGAGATATAAATTCAATAATAAAAAGTACATTATTTTTATGTGAACAACATAGGATTGTAAAATTTGCATTTTGTGCATCGTGTTTCTCAATCTAGATTTTAACGCGGTCAGGTTAGCTCACACGAAAACTTATTGAAATATTACATACAAATTAAAAATTTAAAAAAATATTATTATATTTTACAGTATGTAAAGTATTAATATTTCATGTTGGGTTTAGCACTCTTGAATATATGAGGTCGGTTAGCAAGCGTCTCGAGTATGGGAGAAGAAATGAATGCAGTCGCAAAAATTGTTTTGTAGGTGTCTGGTTTACGCTCGCGCACAAACTTTTTACTTTCAAGTTGTAATACTAAAGCAATCCCACGCACTCAAAAAGCCTCTGTCTAGCAAAGTTAATGTGCAAGCGTGAACGCTAAATAGCGCTCCATTCATAGGGGGGTAGTTATCAATGTGTCAACTTACCTGCCTTCGCCCTCCCAATACGCCCGCCTAAGCTCGCCTGCCATCGCCGCCGCGGACCTAAAAAATTTCACCTAAGTTATCAATAAATCTGTCAAAAAGCAGCGCACCAAGTACGGGGCGATTGCAGCGGACTGTGAGAGTTATCACTCATCCGATCTCGCTGCTCTTCGGCTTTCTCCAACATTGGTGTGTCCGGTCCACGGCGTCATCCTTACTTGTGGGATATTCTCTTCCCCAACAGGAAATGGCAAAGAGTCCCAGCAAAGCTGGTCACATGATCCCTCCTAGGCTCCGCCCACCCCAGTCATTCTCTTTGCCGTTGCACAGGCAACATCTCCACGGAGATGGTTAAGAGTTTTTTTGGTGTTTAAATGTAGTTTTTATTCTTCTATCAAGTGTTTGTTATTTTAAAATAGTGCTGGTATGTACTATTTACTCTGAAACAGAAAAGGATGAAGATTTCTGTTTGTAAGAGGAAGATGATTTTAGCAGACAGTAACTAAAATCGGTTGCTGTTTCCACATAGGACTGTTGAGATGAAGTAACTTCAGTTGGGGGAAAGAGTTAGCAGACTTTTCTGCTTAAGGTATGACTAGCCATATTTCTAACAAGACTGTGTAATGCTGGAAGGCTGTAATTTCCCCTCATGGGGACCGGTAAGCCATTTTTTTAGTCAAAAACAAACAGAATAAAGGGCTTATTATGGGCTAAAAAAACTGGTAGACATTTTTATGGGCTAAATCGATTGCTTTATTTGTGCATATTATTCAAATTTAGGCTAACAATTGACATTTATAATCTTGGGGAACGTTTATAAAACGGCAGGCACTGTATTGGACACCTTTTTCAGTCAGGGGGCCTTTCTAGTCATAGACTGAGCCTCATTTTCGCGCCATTAATGCGCAGTTGTTTTTTGAGAACAGGGCATGCAGATGCATGTGTGTGGATCTAATAATCTCTGAAAAAGCTTTTAGAAGGCGTCATTTGGTATCGTATTCCCCTCAGGGCTTGGTTGGGTCTTAGCAAAGACTGTATCTGGGACTGTATAGGGGTTAAATTGAAAAACGGCTCTGGTTCCGTTATTTTAAGGGTTAAAGCTCTGAAATTTGGTGTGCAATACTTTTAAGGATTTAAGACACTGTGGTGAAAATTTGGTAATTTTTTAACAATTCCTTCATACTTTTTCACATATTCAGTAATAAAGTGTTTTCTGTTTGAAATTTAAAGTGACAGTAACGGTTTTATTTTAAAACGTTTTTTGTGCATTGTTGACAAGTTTAAGCCTGTTTAACATGTCTATACCTTCAGATAAGCTATGTTCTATATGTATGAAAGCCAATGTGTCTCCCCATTTAAATTTATGTGACAATTGTGCCATAGCGTCCAAACAAAGTAAGGACAGTACTGCCACAAATAATGATATTGCCCAAGATGATTCCTCAAATGAGGGGAGTAAACATGATACTACATCATCTCCTACTGTGTCTACACCAGTTTTGCCCATGCAGGAGGCCCCTAGTACATCTAGTGCACCAATGCTTATTACCATGCAACAATTAACGGCTGTAATGGATAACTCCATAGCAAATCTTTTATCCAAAATGCCTACTTATCAGAGAAAGCGCGATTGCTCTGTTTTGAACACTGAAGAGCAAGAGGACGCTGATGATAATTGTTCTGTCATACCCTCACACCAATCTGAAGGGGCCATGAGGGAGGTTTTGTCTGAGGGAGAAATTTCAGATTCAGGAAAAATTTCTCATCAAGCTGAACCTGATGTTGTGACATTTAAATTTAAATTAGAACATCTCCGCGCACTGCTTAAGGAGGTGTTATCTACTCTGGATGATTGTGACAATTTGGTCATTCCAGAGAAATTATGCAAGATGGACAGGTTCCTAGAGGTTCCGGTGCCCCCCGACGCTTTTCCTATACCCAAGCGGGTGGCGGACATAGTAAATAAAGAGTGGGAAAAGCCCGGCATACCTTTTGTTCCTCCCCCTATATTTAAGAAATTATTTCCTATGGTCGACCCCAGAAAGGACTTATGGCAGACAGTCCCCAAGGTCGAGGGGGCAGTTTCTACTCTAAACAAATGCACTACTATTCCTATCGAAGATAGTTGTGCTTTCAAAGATCCTATGGATAAAAAATTGGAAGGTTTGCTTAAAAAGATTTTTGTACAGCAAGGCTACCTTCTACAACCAATTTCATGCATTGTTCCTGTCACTACGGCAGCGTGGTTCTGGTTCGAGGAACTAGAAAAGTCGCTCAGTAGAGAAACTCCATATGAGGAGGTTATGGACAGAGTTCACGCACTTAAATTGGCTAACTCTTTTATTTTAGATGCCGCTTTGCAATTAGCAAAATTAGCGGCGAAAAATTCAGGGTTTGCTATTGTGGCACGCAGAGCGCTTTGGCTAAAGTCTTGGTCAGCGGATGTGTCATCCAAGACAAAATTACTTAACATTCCTTTCAAAGGTAAAACTTTATTTGGACCTGATTTGAAAGAGATTATTTCAGACATCACTGGGGGAAAGGGCCACGCCCTTCCACAGGATAGGTCTTTTAAGGCTAAAAATAAGCCTAATTTTCGTCCCTTTCGCAGAAATGGACCAGCCTCTAATTCTGCATCCTCTAAGCAAGAGGGTAATGCCTCACAACCCAAACCAGCCTGGAAACCAATGCAAGGCTGGAACAAAGGTAAGCAGGCCAAGAAACCTGCCACTGCTAACAAGACAGCATGAAGGAGTAGCCCCCGATCCGGGACCGGATCTGGTGGGGGGCAGACTCTCTCTCTTTGCTCAAGCTTGGGCAAGAGATGTTCAGGATCCTTGGGCGCTAGAAATAGTTTCTCAAGTTTATCTCCTGGAATTCAAGGAACTACCCCCAAGGGGAAGGTTCCACAAGTCTCACTTATCCTCAAACCAAATAAAGAGACAGGCATTCTTACATTGTGTAGAAGACCTGTTAAAGATGGGAGTGATACACCCAGTTCCAATAAAGGAACAAGGAATGGGATTTTATTCCAATCTGTTCGTAGTTCCCAAAAAAGAGGGAACGTTCAGACCAATTTTGGATTTGAAGATCCTAAACAAATTTCTCAGGGTACCATCGTTCAAAATGGAAACTATTCGAACGATTCTACCCACCATCCAGGAAAGTCAATTTATGACTACCGTGGATCTAAAGGATGCGTACCTACATATCCCTATCCACAAGGAACATCATCAGTTCCTAAGGTTCGCTTTTCTGGACAAACATTACCAGTTTGTGGCTCTTCCATTCGGATTAGCCACTGCTCCAAGGATTTTCACAAAGGTGCTAGGGTCCCTTCTAGCGGTTCTAAGACCAAGGAGCATTGCAGTAGTATCTTACTTGGACGACATTCTAATACAAGCGTCGTCCCTGTCAAAGGCAAAGGCTCATACGGACATCGTTCTAGCCTTTCTCACATCTCATGGATGGAAGGTGAACAAAGAAAAGAGTTCTCTGTCCCCGTCAACAAGAGTTCCCTTCTTGGGAACAATAATAGATTCCTTAGAAATGAGGATTTTTCTGACAGAGGTCAGAAAATCAAAACTTCTAAGCTCTTGTCAAGTGCTTCATTCTGTTCCTCGTCCTTCCATAGCGCAGTGCATGGAAGTAATAGGATTGATGGTTGCAACAATGGACGTAGTTCCTTTTGCACGAATTCATCTAAGACCATTACAACTGTGCATGCTCAAACAGTGGAATGGGGATTATACAGACTTGTCTCCAATGATTCAAGTAGATCAAAAGACCAGAGATTCACTCCGTTGGTGGCTGACCCTGGACCATCTGTCCCAGGGAATGAGCTTCCGCAGGCCAGAGTGGGTCATTGTCACGACCAACGCCAGTCTAGTGGGCTGGGGTGCGGTCTGGGAATCCCTGAAAGCTCAGGGTCTATGGTCTAGGGAAGAGTCTCTTCTCCCGATAAACATTCTGGAACTGAGAGCGATATTCAATGCTCTCAAAGCTTGGCCTCAACTAGCAAAGGCCAAATTCATAAGGTTCCAATCGGACAACATGACGACTGTTGCTTATATCAATCATCAAGGGGGAACAAAGAGTTCCCTGGCGATGAAAGAAGTGACCAAAATAATTCAATGGGCGGAGGATCACTCCTGCCACTTGTCTGTGATCCACATCCCAGGAGTGGAAAATTGGGAAGCAGATTTTCTGAGTCGTCAGACATTTCATCCGGGGGAGTGGGAACTCCATCCGGAAATCTTTGCCCAAATAACTCAATTATGGGGCATTCCAGACATGGATCTGATGGCGTCTCGTCAGAATTTCAAGGTTCCTTGCTACGGGTCCAGATCCAGGGATCCCAAGGCGACTCTAGTAGATGCACTAGTAGCACCTTGGATTTTCAACCTAGCTTACGTATTCCCACCGTTTCCTCTCATTCCCAGGCTGGTAGCCAGGATCAATCAGGAGAGGGCCTCAGTGATCTTGATAGCTCCTGCGTGGCCACGCAGGACTTGGTATGCAGACCTGGTGAATATGTCATCGGCTCCACCATGGAAGCTACCTTTGAGACAGGACCTTCTTGTTCAAGGTCCATTCGAACACCCAAATCTGGTCTCCCTCCAACTGACGGCTTGGAGATTGAACGCTTGATTCTATCAAAGCGTGGGTTTTCAGATTCGGTCATAGATACTCTGGTTCAGGCCAGAAAACCTGTAACTAGAAAAATTTACCATAAAATATGGAAAAAATATATCTGTTGGTGTGAATCCAAGGGATTCCCATGGAATAAAATAAAAATTCCTAAGATTCTCTCCTTTCTTCAAGAAGGTTTGGAGAAAGGATTATCTGCAAGTTCCCTAAAGGGACAGATCTCTGCTTTATCTGTCTTACTACACAAAAGACTGGCAGCTGTGCCAGATGTTCAAGCATTTGTTCAGGCTCTGGTTAGGATCAAGCCTGTTTACAGACCTTTGACTCCTCCCTGGAGTCTAAATCTAGTTCTTTCAGTTCTTCAAGGGATTCCGTTTGAACCCTTACATTCCATAGATATTAAGTTACTATCTTGGAAAGTTTTGTTTTTGGTTGCAATTTCTTCTGCTAGAAGAGTTTCAGAGTTATCTGCTCTGCAGTGTTCTCCTCCTTATCTGGTGTTCCATGCAGATAAGGTGGTTTTGCGTACTAAGCCTGGTTTTCTTCCTAAAGTTGTTTCTAACAAAAATATTAACCAGGAGATAGTTGTACCTTCTTTGTGTCCGAATCCAGTTTCAAAGAAGGAACGTTTGTTACACAATTTGGACGTTGTCCGTGCTCTAAAGTTCTATTTAGAGGCTACTAAAGATTTCAGACAAACATCTTCCTTGTTTGTTGTTTATTCTGGTAAAAGGAGAGGTCAAAAAGCGACTTCTACCTCCTTTTGGCTTAAAAGCATCATCCGATTGGCTTATGAGACTGCCGGACGGCAGCCTCCTGAAAGAATCACAGCTCACTCCACTAGGGCTGTGGCTTCCACATGGGCCTTCAAGAACGAGGCTTCTGTTGACCAGATATGTAAGGCAGTGACTTGGTCTTCACTGCACACTTTTGCCAAATTTTACAAATTTGATACTTTTGCTTCTTCGGAGGCTATTTTTGGGAGACAGGTTTTGCAAGCTGTGGTTCCTTCCGTTTAGGTGACCTGATTTGCTCCCTCCCTTCATCCGTGTCCTAAAGCTTTGGTATTGGTTCCCACAAGTAAGGATGACGCCGTGGACCGGACACACCAATGTTGGAGAAAACAGAATTTATGCTTACCTGATAAATTACTTTCTCCAACGGTGTGTCCGGTCCACGGCCCGCCCTGGTTTTTTAATCAGGTCTGATTAATTATTTTCTCTAACTACAGTCACCACGGTATCATATGGTTTCTCCTATATATATTTCCTCCTGTCCGTCGGTCGAATGACTGGGGTGGGCGGAGCCTAGGAGGGATCATGTGACCAGCTTTGCTGGAACTCTTTGCCATTTCCTGTTGGGGAAGAGAATATCCCACAAGTAAGGATGACGCCGTGGACCGGACACACCGTTGGAGAAAGTAATTTATCAGGTAAGCATAAATTCTGTTTTTTCACAGCTTTATTGCTAGCTTGTCACTAAGCACCCACACTAACTACACTGTTCTACCCCCTATACCTGCGCCCCCGGAGCCCCCCGCAACTCAATAAAGTTATTAACCCCTAAACCGCCGCTCCTAGACCCCGCCGCAACTCTTATAAATGTATTAACCCCTAAACCGCCACTCCCGGAGCCCACCGCCACCTACATTATACCTATTAATTCCTATCATGCCCCCCCTATACCATCGCCCTCTATAATAAAGTTATTAACCCCTATCCTGCTGATCCCGCACCTCACCGCAACTAAATAAATAGTTTAACCCCTAAACCGCCGCTCCCAGACCCCGCCGCAACCTATATTAAACTTATTAACCCCTAATCTGCCCCCCCTACACCGTCGCCACCTATAATACATTTATTAACCCCTATCCTGACCCCACTACACCGCCGCCACTGTAATAAATTTACTAACCCCTAAACCTAAGTCTAACACTAACCCTAAAACCCCCCTAACTTAAATATTAATTAAATAAATCTAAATAATATTTCTCTTATTAACTAAGTTACTCCTATTTAAAACTAAATACTTACCTTTAAAATAAACCCTTATATAGCTACAATATAAATAATAATTATATTGTAGCTATCTTAGGATTTATTTTTATTTTACAGGTAACTTTCAATTTATTTTAACTAGGTACAATAGCCATTAAATAGTTATTAACTATTTAATAGCTTAACTAGCTAAAATAAAGAGAAATTTACCTGTAAAATAAAAACTAACCTAAGTTACAATTACACCTAACACTACTCTATACTTTAATAAATTATACCTATTTAAAACTAAATACTTACCTGTAAAATAAACCCTAAGATAGCTACAATGTAATTAATAATTACATTGTAGCTATTTTAGGATTTATATTTATTTTACAGGTAACTTTGTATTTTAGCTAGTTAGAATAGTTATTAAATAGTTATTAACTATTTAATAACTACCTAGCTAATAGAAATACAAAATTACCTGTAAAATAAATCCTAACCTAAGCTACAATTAAACCTAACACTACACTATCATTAAATTAATTAAATAAATTAACTACAAATAACTACAATTAAATACAATTACATAAACTAACTAAAGTACAAAAAATAAAAAAAGCTAAGTTACAAAAAATAAAAAAAATAAGTTACAAACATTTAAAAAATATTACAACAATTTTAAGCTAATTACACCTAATCTAAGCCCCCTAATAAAATAACAAAGCCCCCCAAAATAAAAAAATTCCCTACTCTATTCTAAATTAAAAAAGTTCAAAGCTCTTTTACCTTACCAGCCCTTAAAAGGGCCTTTTGCGGGGCATGCCCCAAAGAAAACTGCTCTTTTGCCTGTAAAAGAAAAATAGGGGTGGTGGGTTTTAATGTTGGGGGGGTTGTATTATTCTTTTACAGGCAAAAGAGCAGTTTTCGAACATGGCGGAGCTTGGAGAGTAGCAGAGCAGACGTGTCTTGCAGAAGCTCCTACAAATAAAAGTTAGCAAAGTGAACAAAAGTGAATATTAGGGCTAGCAAATACTACAGATACATCAGGCAAGTGTTTGGGAGACCTTTAGAAGCTTTTCTGGGCCGATTTTTGGAGGAAAAAGCGGAATCGGAGGCAGGCTGGTTGGGAGAACCGGAGAGATTCTCAGGAAAATCGAGGCTTCGGCCTACATCGGAACTCGGCAACAGCAACAACAAGGCCACAATAGAGCAGCTTTGCACTAGCCAGCTGAGGAACATCTAGGAAGAGCCCAGGAGGGCTGATTACAGCTTATCATCTAAATAAAAAGGGACACAATTTTGGAAGGCCACAGCCTGAAAAGAAAGGTGCAGAGGCAGAAGGTAATATGCTACAGCTTCCCTCTATAATCATAATATACTTTCCCACGAAACTTGGAGCATAAGGGATTGATGGTAATCTATCTGCATGAGATTTATTAATTTATATAAGGTCCAGTGAACATAAAACAGCAAGAGTGTGGCCTGGAGATCGCAGAGCCCCACGTGGGAACTACAACAGGCTTGTATGTCTAAATAATATAATTCAGGCTACATAACTTATATCTATGTAAATGTAGTATTCATCAAATAGGGGATTCATAAGTTTTAGGTTCTTTTCAATAAGAGTTGACATTTATAACATCTAAAAGTCTGCCTAACTTGACTGTGCAACTACATGGGCGCTATCAGGACACGATTAGTAGACTAAATAAGCAGCTCTCAAAGGTCATATGACATTAGAACCTGAATTCCCTATCTAAAAAATTCAAGATGATGTTCATTATTTTTGCAAATCTGGAAATGTTTTAAATGCGGCAGCAATAAAGGTCGGCCTGGAACGACTGAGAACTGTTGTAATGAGATAAAATCCTCAGAAATGCTGTAATAGAGCTGAGATATTGGAATTGTGACCCTTATTTATTCTTATATAGCTGACTGGCTGAGAGCACCTCATAAGAGAAAGACAGAAAACTGTTATAAATACTCTGTAAGGAGGGAATAACCATAAAACAAAATGAAAAGCAGAAACCAATCCATGAAAGAATGTCTCTCAAAATCATAAACAAAGTTAAAAACATTGGATAAAACTACTTGTTCGCCAAAACAACACACCCTGATAGAAACCTCAGAGGAGGAAAACGGAAATCAGGGAGATATTCCAAATAATGAACTTCTGAATCAAATAAAATCTTTTTTTCACGAAGAGCTAAAAACTGCCCTATATGATCTCAAGCAGGACATTAGGGGTATTGGAGGTAGGACAACAGAAATTGAAAACAAGCTAGAAGATATTTCAGAAGAAATTCCCCAAATTCAGCATACACTTTTAGACCACTCCATTTACATTAAAAAGCTTGAAGATCAAGTAGAAGATCTGGAGAACAGATCCAGATGTTCTAACCTTCGAATCAGAAACCTCCCGGAGCACTATAAAAACTTACAAGCTGATATAACTGAAATTTTTCACCAATTAATCCCAGATACGGAACCCAACATGCTGCTAATGGACAGAGTGCATAGAGCTTTGACCAAACCCTCCCAATCCAAGACAAGGGACATTATTGTCAAATTACACTACTTCCATATTAAAGAAATGATCCTACAAGCAGCCAGACAAGCTCGCACTATTACATATGAGGGGCACAATATCCAGATCTTTACTGATCTATCGCCAATAACACTGAGAAGACAAAGGGAGATGAGACCAGTGGTGACAGCTCTCTTAAGAGAATATCTAAGGTATAGATGGAACTTTCCATTCAAACTGATTTTTACCCATAAAAACATCACACACTCTTGCTCAACGTTGGAAGAGGGACTAATGATTCTATCTAAACTAGAAATCCAAGTTGAAGAAGGAGAGTCCCAAGCCACACCAAAACCTTTGAGAAAGCCTATACAGAAGGACTGGTCTGTAGTAAACAAAAGGGGAAAACCCAAAAAAATGAAGCCAAATTCGACCAGAGAAGAGGATGACGACAGCTCTCCAGAGGAACCATCTACAGTAACATGACATTCTCCTTGTTGGATGTTGAGACCCCTACTACTGCAGGAAGAGGTGGACTGTTAGGAGAACGGTCCTAAGGATCACAAGAAGATAACTATAAGAAGATTCAAACTCATTATCACCTAGACATTCATGTTGCTGATATTAGGAGGACTAAATCCAACGTTATACCATGAGAGTCCAGGGTTCATTTATACCCTTTCCAAGTTGCTATATATTAACATTTCTCACTCCCTATCACACTTTATTACCTAATATTGCTTTTTCTTTGTCTTCCATATCTCAGCCTTTTGTTTTAGTAATGTTGATATCATTTGTTCATTATCTATCTTCATGAGATGAGATCAAAGAAATGTTGTTGGGAGTTCCAGAGTTGACCTAATTTAATAGTACTTGTATTTTTACTGATGCGCAAGCACGCAGCAAGTTGTAAGTATTTATTTTGTTATTGTTTAAAGTTATGTACAGTCTCAAATGTTCAAATGTTGATGATGTATAAGACAGATCCACAAAGAAACATCTCTAGAAACAATTGGAGCCACATAAGCATATACCCAGATAGAAACTATGCACATTAAACTAATATCTCATAATGTAAGGGGGTTAAACACCAACATAAAAAGGAAAAAGGCGATTGCAGAATATAAATCCCAAAATGCCCACATAATTATGATACAGGAGACACACTTTACTTCAGAATCTACACCCAAATATTGGGATAAGAACTACCCATTGCAAGAAAAGGTGTGGGGTGTCCATCCTCCTTCATGCCTCCATAAATTTTAAGAAAGAGGAAATTCTCAAAGACAAGGAAGGGAGATTTTTAGTTGTAAAAGGCTCAATCCATAATACCCCGGTAATTTTAATGAATGTCTATGCACCTAACGACAATCAAGGGCCCTTTATATCTAGAATAAGCAGACTATTATCAAGCTTGAAAAAAAGCAAGATCATCATAGGGGGGGACTTTAACTTGACATTAAATGATGATTTAGACAGAACCACACAAATAGCTGGCAAAAAAAGGCGATCAACCCTGGCACAGCAGCTCCTAAAAGACCTACTCTTAGATTTTAACCTCATAGACAGCTGGAGAGCATTTAACAAAGGAGTTAGAGATTATACCTTTTATTCTACGGTTTATGGCACATATTCTAGAATAGACCTAATATTGGTTAGCCAGTTGCTCTTACCACTAATAACATCTGCTACCATACGCAATTGTGCATGGTCAGATCATGACATGGTGATAGTGGAGTTTGAAGGGATGATTAATCCACACAGAGCTAGGTCCTGGTCTCTACACCCTAGTCTACTTCAAAATGACATACTACTGCAGAAGATACAAAAGCATATTAAGGACTTTGTAACTATAAATGAAGGGACCACGACAAATCCAAACTTTGTTTGGAGTGCACTTAAAACCTCTTTGAGAGGGTTACTGATAGAAGAGTCAAGTAGACTTAGGAAAGCACACAACTCCAGAATAGATGAGCTTAGAAATGAAATTGATACCATAAGGGACCAGGTAGTAAAAAAGAAGCAAAATAAACTAGTGAAACTACTCAACAGCAAAAACGAGGAACTAAATCAACTTCTAGACAGGGAGGCGGTCCAATCGATCAAAGTGGTAGACACTAGATATTATATACCGTATTGCTCCGAGTATAGGCCGCTCCTGATTATAAGCCGCACCCTTAAAGTTTGGTGCTATTTTAAGAAAAATTATTTTTTTAACTTTATATACACATTATACATTATACACATTTTTAACTTTATATACACATTATATTATATATACAAATTGGTAGAACACAGACCCCTCCTTAATTTCTTAGCCTCCCTTCCTGACAGATAACAATCTCCTTACCCAGCCCCCTCACACACACACAGCCCCCTCATAACCCTCAAAGACTGCATCCTCTTAAAACACTCAGCCTCCTTCCCTCACACAGTGCAGAGTGTAAATTTACTGTATTTAGCCCCACAGTGAACTGCAAGTATGGTAATCATATACTGATATTCAATAAACATCAAAGACTCATCATATGAACTACCTTAATATTGACCGCTGGAAATACCGGTAAAAGTTAAGGCCCTCGGCTCCCAAGTCAGTTTGCAGAGCTACGGATGCCTCACAGGGACGTGAGCTACGGATACATCAAAGGGATATGAGCTGCGGCTGCCTCACATGGACATGAACTACGGCTGCCTTACAGGGACATAATGCTCCCAAGTCAGCAGGGGGGAGCTACGGATACCTCACAGGGACATCATACTGGTAACTTGTGGGGTTTTGCAACAGTGATGTGGTGGCTCCTGTCCGGCTATGTCCCAGATCTCCCGGTTTAACTCGCTGGGCTTCTCCAGCAGTGGTGTGCTGGCGTGTGGGGTTGCGGTCATCATCCTTGCAGTGGGTTCAGTTGTCGGCGGTGGCTGGCGGGTGCTGAAGAAATCCCGGTGTGTGCCCGAAACCCTACCTCTAACAGGAACAGCATTCCCACCCAATCCTGACATGGACCGTTCAAGGTAACTTCCGGTTTTTACATATACCGGTATTTTAATTGTTTTTTTTTTGCAACACCCCGATTGTAGGCCGCACCCCTAGTTTAAAGACTTAAATTAGGGGAAAAAAGTGCGGCCTATACTCGGGACAATACGGTATATGGAAACAAGCCAGATAGGATGCTAGCGAACAAACTAAAGGAAATGACTAGGGCCTCCACTATCCCACAAATTCAAAAAGCTAACGGCCAAGTCACTAATGACCCACTCCAAATAGCAAATACATTCGCTGAATTCCATAATAAACTTTACAATTTACCCATTACCAAATCAGGAATTAGCATAAGGAAAGATTTAGACAACTTCCTAGGAAATAGTAGATTAAACACAGTAACAGAAGAAGAATTAGATTCCCTAAATGCCCCAGTCACGATACAAGAAGTTTTACTGGCCATTAAGGAATTAAAAAGAAATAAGGCACCGGGCCCGGATGGGTTTCCAGGCTCTTTCTATAAAGATTTGCAACTATCGGTGGCTCCCTTACTGGTGACTTTATATAATAATATTTTACAAGGCATAGATATCCCCCCAGATCTGTTTACTGCAAGGGTGACAGTCATTCCGAAGCCTGGAAAGAACACACAATATTGTCAGAATTACCGGCCAATCTCAATAATTAATCAGGATTTGAAATTGTTCACTAAAATTCTTGCAAATAGATTAGCCCTGCCCATTAGAAAATTGATAGATACAGATCAAGTAGGCTTCATCTCACAGAGAGAAGCTCCAGATAACACATGAAAAGTGATTGACCTAATTAATTTTGCGACAGTGAAGAAAGTGCCTTCTCTGTTCCTAGCTTTGGACGCAGAGAAGACATTTGACAGAGTCAATTGGGACTATATGTTTGCAGTCATTCATAAAATGGGAGTCAGGGGATCCTTCATTAATGCTCTAAAAAGAATATATTCAACTCCTGATGCATTCATTAGGCTTTCAGGATATCAATCAACACAAATTCAAATTCGAAATGGCACAAGACAAGGGTGCCCCCTGTCTCCCTTGCTTTTCGCAATATGCATTGAGCCATTAGCAGTGCTAATAAGAGATAACCCAGATATTGCAGGATTTAGGGTAGGAGACAGAGAATATAAAATATCCCTTTTTGCGGATGATGTCATCCTTGCAGTAACAAAGCCGCTTCTTTCCTTGCCAGTAATATATTCTATTATAAATAAATTTAGTCTATTATCGGGTTATAAAATTAATGAAAGTAAATGTGAAGCCCTTAGTACTCACCTCCCAAATACGACAAAGAAGTTATTAGAAATAAACTTTGCGTTCAATTGGGTTAGATCATCACTTAAATATCTAGGTGTTAATCTCACAAATGATATCAATAAACTATACAAAGAAAACTATACCCCCATTTTCTTACAGATTAGAGAACTTCTACTTAAATGGGCCAAATATAATATATCACTCTACGGGAGGATCATATCAGTCAAAATGACAATACTCCCTAAACTCTTATACTTATTCAGAACCCTCCCGATAACTATCCCCACTGCTGAGTTACATAACTTGCAAAAGGAAATGTTAAAGTATATCTGGCAGGGTAGGAGAGCAAGAATAAGCAAACAAAATTTGATGAGGCATAGGAGAAAAGGAGGGATTGGATTACCGAATCTAATTGCATACTACTATGCAGCCAGAATGGCACAGACCACACATTGGTATAGGATAGATCAAACACCCCAGTGGGTACAGTTAGAGAAAGACATCCTAGAGGTAGGAAGATTAGACACTATTCTCTGGGCGACAAAACAACATCGACCTTGGTATATTGAGGAATATGTCTCGATTAGACATACCACCTTTATTTGGGATAAACTAACCAAGACATACCCCATAATTAATGTTAGATCAAGACTGACACCAATGGGAAAACAAGAGCCTTTATTGAATAGCGGACACATTCATAAGCAATATAATACTGACCTTTTCCCAATACAAGGAATTAGGCACCCCAGAACAAAATGAATGGTATCATTACCTACAGCTCACATCTAGGGTAAGAGAAATAATGGGATCAAATAAACCCCCATCTAACACCACATTAGAGACAATATGTCTGTCCAATACTCGTGGAAAGGGATTAATTGCACTATTATACCCATTATTTAGTGAGGGAATCAGCAAAGAGAAGAGTCATTTTATGACCAAATGGGAACAGGACTTAAACAGGACCTGGACATTAGAGACGTGGCTTTCAAACATTGATAGAGGCCTTTCATTCTCCCCAAACGCATTGCTAAAAGAAAACTATATCAAGGTTGTATATAAATGGTATATGTACCCCACAAGACTTACCAATGCTCAGATAGATAATCCCCATATGTGCTATAGGGGATGTGGAGAGACTGGTACATATTTACATATGTGGTGGCAGTGCGAGAAAGTTAAAAGAATATGGGACATGACATCAGCTTATTTAGGAAATATCATTGAGACTGAGATTGATCTAACCCCAGAACAAGCCTTACTACACTTCCCTACAGAAGGCATTAGTAAAAGACACCATAAATTAGTAGCAATGATTTGTACCATAGTAAGGATCTCTATAGCTAGATACTGGAGGGGAGACCCCCCACATTTGATTATATCGAGAAGAGAATCAACTATCACTACAATATGGCGAGTGCCTCAGCAGCCATACTGAACACTAGAAACAAATTTATCCAACAATGGGAACCGTATATTATGCATATAGAAAAGGTAAATAGAGCTAGAACCTTAGCCACTTAGATAACATCAGAACCTAAGGTCTGTAAGAGAATATATCAGGGGAGGTTGAGTTCCAGATCACTAAGATTATTAAAATTAAACTGAGATATAAATATATGGAGGAGAAAAAATTAGATTGTAAGATGGGAGGCTAGTTCAGAATGTTATCCGATAACCCCTGAGATTTGAAGGTTACAGTTTGGGGTAAGGAATTTAGAGAGGAAAAAGTAAAATATTTGAATTGTACTAATTGAATGTATAATGAGAGAAATAATTTGAAGACTGTATTGTTATTGTTTGATTGTTTATTTATTGTTATTGATGATGTTACATGTACATTTTACATAATATGTGAAAAATCAATAAAAAGATTTCAACAAAAAAAAAAAGAGCAGTTTTCTTTGGGGCATGCCCCCCAAAAGGCCCTTTTAAGGGCTGGTAAGGTAAAAGAGCTTTGAACTTTTTTAATTTAGAATAGGGTAGGGAATTTTTTTATTTTGGGGGGCTTTGTTATTTTATTAGGGAGCTTAGATTAGGTGTAATTAGCTTAAAATTGTTGTAATATTTTTTAAATGTTTGTAACTTTTATTTTTTATTTTTTGTAACTTAGCTTTTTTTATTTTTTGTACTTTAGTTAGTTTATGTAATTGTATTTAATTGTAGTTATTTGTAGTTAATTTAATTAATTTAATGATAGTGTAGTGTTAGGTTTAATTGTAACTTAGGTTAGGATTTATTTTACAGGTAATTTTGTATTTCTTTTAGCTAGGTAGTTATTAAATAGTTAACTAGATAACTATTTAATAACTATTCTAACTAGCTAAAATAAATACAAAGTTACATGTAAAATAAATATAAATCCTAAAATAGCTACAATGTAATTATTAATTAAATTGTAGCTATCTTAAGGTTTATTTTACAGGTAAGTATTTCGTTTTAAATAGGAATAATTTATTAAAGTATAGTGTAGTGTTAGGTGTAATTGTAACTTAGGTTAGTTTTTATTTTACAGGTAAATTTCTCTTTATTTTAGCTAGGTAAGCTATTAAATAGTTAATAACTATTTAATAGCTATTGTACCTAGTTAAAATAAATTGAAAGTTACCTGTAAAATAAAAATAAATCCTAAGATAGCTACAATATAATTATTATTTATATTGTAGCTATATTAGGGTTTATTTTAAAGGTAAGTATTTAGTTTTAAATAGGATTAACTAGTGGCTAGATTTAGAGTTTTGTCGGTAACGACCCGCGTATCTAACGCTGGCTTTTTTCTGGCCGCACCTTTAAAATAACTCTGGTATTGAGAGTCCACAGAATGGCTGCGTTAGGCTCCAAAAAAGGAGCGTACAGCATATTTAACGCAACTTCAACTCTCGATACCAGAGTTGCTTACGGACGCGGCCAGCCTCAAAAACGTGCTCGTGCACGATTCCCCCATAGGAAACAATGGGGCTGTTTGAGCTGAAAAAAAACCTAACACCTGCAAAAAAAGCCACGTTCAGCTCCTAACGCAGCCCCATTGTTTGCTATGGGGAAACACTTCCTACGTCTGCACCTAACACCCTAACATGTACCCCGAGTCTAAACACCCCTAACCTTACACTTATTAACCCCTATTCTGCCACCCCCGCTATCGCTGACCCCTGCATATTATTTTTAACCCCTAATCTGCCGCTCCGTAAACCGCCGCTACTTTCATTATCCCTATGTACCCCTAATCTGCTGCCCCTAACACCGCCGACCCCTATATTATATTTATTAACCCCTAATCTGCCCCCCACAACGTCGCCTCCACCTGCCTACACTTATTAACCCCTAATCTGCCGACCGCACCGCACCGCTATTATTATAAAGTTATTAACCCCTAATCCGCCTCACTAACCCTATAATAAATAGTATTAACCCCTAATCTGCCCTCCCTAACATCGCCGACACCTAACTTCAATTATTAACCCCTAATCTGCCGACTGGAGCTCACCGCTATTCTAATAAATGTATTAACCCCTAAAGCTAAGTCTAACCCTAACACTAACACCCCCCTAAATTAAATATAATTTTAATCTAAAGAAATTAATTAACTCTTATTAAATAAATTATTCCTATTTAAAGCTAAATACTTACCTGTAAAATAAATCCTAATATAGCTACAATATAAATTATAATTATATTATAGCTATTTTAGGATTAATATTTATTTTACAGGTAACTTTGTATTTATTTTAACCAGGTACAATAGCTATTAAATAGTTAAGAACTATTTAATAGCTAAAATAGTTAAAATAATTACAAATTTACCTGTAAAATAAATCCTAACCTAAGTTACAATTAAACCTAACACTACACTATCAATAAATTAATTAAATAAAATACCTATAATTATCTACAATTAAACCTAACACTACACTATCAATAAAAAATTAAATACAATTCCTACAAATAAATACAATGAAATAAACTAACTAAAGTACAAAAAATAAAAAAGAACTAAGTTACAAAAAATAAAAAATATTTACAAACATTAGAAATATATTACAACAATTTTAAACTAATTACACCTACTCTAAGCCCCCTAATAAAATAACAAAGCCCCCCAAAATAAAAAAATGCCCTACCCTATTCTAAATTACTAAAGTTCAAAGCTCTTTTACCTTACCAGCCCTGAACAGGGCCCTTTGCGGGGCATGCCCCAAGAAGTTCAGCTCTTTTGCCTGTAAAAAAAAACATACAATACCCCCCCCAACATTACAACCCACCACCCACATACCCCTAATCTAACCCAAATCCCCCTTAAATAAACCTAACACTAAGCCCCTGAAGATCTCCCTACCTTGAGTCGTCTTCACCCAGCCGAGCCAAATTCTTCATCCAAGCGGAGCAAGAAGAGGTCCTCCATCCGGTAGAAGTCTTCATCCAAGCGGGGCAGAAGAGTTCTTCCATCCGATTGAAGTCTTCATCCAAGAGGCATCTTCTATCGTCATCCATCCGGAGCGGAGCGGCAGCATCCTGAAGACCTCCGACGCGGAACATCCATCCTGGCCGATGACTGAACGACGAATGACGGTTCCTTTAAATGACGTCATCCAAGATGGCGTCCCTCGAATTCCGATTGGCTGATAGGATTCTATCAGCCAATCGGAATTAAGGTAGGAAAATTCTGATTGGCTGATGGAATCAGCCAATCAGAATCAAGTTCAATCCGATTGGCTGATCCAATCATCCAATCGGATTGAACTTGATTCTGATTGGCTGATTCCATCAGCCAATCAGAATATTCCTACCTTAATTCCGATTGGCTGATAGAATCCTATCAGCCAATCGGAATTCGAGGGACGCCATCTTGGATGACGTCATTTAAAGGAACCGTCATTCATCGTTCAGTCGTCGGCCAGGATGGATGTTCTGCGTCGGAGGTCTTCAGGATGCTGCCGCTCCGCTCCGGATGGATGACGATAGAAGATGCCTCTTGGATGAAGACTTCAATCGGATGGAAGACCTCTTCTGCCCCGCTTGGATGAAGACTTCTACCGGATGGAGGACCTCTTCTTGCTCCGCTTGGATGAAGAATTTGGCTCGGCTGGGTGAAGACGACTCAAGGTAGGGAGATCTTCAGGGGCTAAGTGTTAGGTTTATTTAAGGGGGGTTTGGGTTAGATTAGGGGTATGTGGGTGGTGGGTTGTAATGTTGGGGGTGGTATTGTATGTTTTTTTTTACAGGCAAAAGAGCTGAACTTCTTGGGGCATGCCCCGCAAAGGGCCCTGTTCAGGGCTGGTAGGGTAAAAGAGCTTTGAACTTTAGTAATTTAGAATAGGGTAGGGCATTTTTTTATTTTGGGGGGCTTTGTTATTTTATTAGGGGGCTTAGAGTAGGTGTAATTAGTTTAAAATTGTTGTAATATATTTCTAATGTTTGTAAATATTTTTTTATTTTTTGTAACTTAGTTCTTTTTTATTTTTGTACTTTAGTTAGTTTATTTCATTGTATTTATTTGTAGGAATTGTATTTAATTTATTTATTGATAGTGTAGTGTTAGGTTTAATTGTAGATAATTATAGGTATTTTATTTAATTAATTTATTGATAGTGTAGTGTTAGGTTTAATTGTAACTTAGGTTAGGATTTATTTTACAGGTAAATTTGTAATTATTTTAACTATTTTAGCTATTAAATAGTTCTTAACTATTTAATAGCTATTGTACCTGGTTAAAATAAATACAAAGTTACCTGTAAAATAAATATTAATCCTAAAATAGCTATAATATAATTATAATTTATATTGTAGCTATATTAGGATTTATTTTACAGGTAAGTATTTAGCTTTAAATAGGAATAATTTATTTAATAAGAGTTAATTAATTTCTTTAGATTAAAATTATATTTAATTTAGGGGGGTGTTAGGGTTAGGGTTAGATTTAGCTTTAGGGGTTAATACATTTATTAGAATAGCGGTGAGCTCCAGTCGGCAGATTAGGGTTAATAATTGAAGTTAGGTGTCGGCGATGTTAGGGAGGGCAGATTAGGGGTTAATACTATTTATTATAGGGTTAGTGAGGCGGATTAGGGGTTAATAACTTTATAATAATAATAGCGGTGCGGTCCGGTCGGCAGATTAGGGGTTAATAAGTGTAGGCAGGTGGAGGCGACGTTGTGGGGGGCAGATTAGGGGTTAATAAATATAATATAGGGGTCGGCTGTGTTAGGGGCAGCAGATTAGGGGTACATAAGTATAACGTAGGTGGCGGTCGGCAGATTAGGAGTTAAAAAAATGTAATCGAGTGTCGGCGATGTGGGGGGGCCTCAGTTTAGGGGTGCATAGGTAGTTTATGGGTGTTAGTGTACTTTAGAGTACAGTAGTTAAGAGCTTTATGAACCGGCGTTAGCCCAGAAAGCTCTTAACTACTGACTTTTTTCTGCGGCTGGAGTTTTGTCGTTAGATTTCTAACGCTCACTTCAGACACGACTCTAAATACCGGAGTTAGAAAGATCCCATTGAAAAGATAGGATACGCAATTTAGCCTAAAACCAGCGTTAGGAGCCTCTAACGCTGGTTTTCACGGCTACCGCCAAACTCCAAATCTAGGCCTTAGTTAATAAGAGAAATATTATTTAGATTTATTTAATTAATATTTAAGTTAGGGGGGGTTTTAGGGTTAGTGTTAGACTTAGGTTTAGGAGTTAATAATTTTATTACAGTGGCGGCGGTGTAGGGGGGGCAGGATAGGGGTTAATAAATGTATTATAGGTGTAGGGGGGCAGATTAGGGGTTAATAAGTTTAATATAGGTTGCGGCGGGGTCTGGGAGCAGCGGTTTAGGGGTTAAACTATTTATTTAGTTGCGACGAGGTGCGGGATCAGCAGGATAGGGGTTAATAACTTTATTATAGAGGGCTGCGGTATAGGGGGGCAGGATAGGGGTTAATAGGTATCATGTAGGTGGCGGCGGGGTCTGGGAGCGGCGGTTTAGGGGTTAATACATATATTATAGTTGTGGCGGGGTCAGGGAGCGGCGGTTTAGGGGTTAATACATATATTATAGTGGCGGTGGGCTCCGGGAGCGGCGGTTTAGGGGGTAATACATTTATTTAGTTGCGGCGGTGTAGGTGGGACAGATTAGGGGTGTTTAGACTCGGGGTACATGTTAGGGTGTTAGGTGCAGACATCTCCCATAGGAATCAATGGGATGTCTGGCAGCAGCGAACATGCACTTTCGCTATGGTCAGACTCCCATTGATTCCTATTGATTCCAGGGCGGCGGATTGAAAACCAGGTACGCTGGGCCGGAAAAGTGCCGAGCGTACCTGCTAGTTTTTTGATAACTAGCAAAAGTAGTCAGATTGTGCCACACTTGTGTGCGGAACATCTGTAGTGACGTAAGAATCGATCTGTGTCGGACTGAGTCCGGCGGATCGAAGCTTACGTCACAAAATTCTACTTTTGCCAGTCTCTAGCCTTTGATAACTAAGGCGAATCAGCCTCGCCACAAATACGCTGCGGAATTCCAGCGTATTTGAGGTTGACGGCTTGATAACTACCCCCCATAATCTAGACTTTAGTGTGTGGTCAAATTACTAAATAAGCATTGCAATTTATATGTATTTATACATTTATTAGATCATAATATTTATGGGACATATATTTATCTACTAAAAACACACATACAATTTAGGAAAAAGATGATGAATAGTGATTTTTTTTTTTTTTTTACTTTTTAGAAACTACCTCACAAAGTGATATAATAGTAGAATCATCTTTTTATAGCAACCATTCCACCATATTGCTACATATATACATATACAGTTGCAAGAAAAAGTATGTGAACCCTTTGGAATGATATGGATTTCTGCCCAAATTGGTCATAAAATGTGATCTGATCATCATCTAAGTCACAACAATAGACAATCACAGTCTGCTTAAACTAATAACACACAAAGAATGAAATGTTGCCATGTTTTTATTGAACACACCATGTAAACATTCACAGTGCAGGTGGAAAAAGTATGTGAACCCCTAGACTAATGACATCTCCAAGAGCAAATTGGAGTGAGATGTCAGCCAACTGGAGTCCAATCAATGAGATGAGATTGGAGGTGTTGGTTACAGCTGCCCTGCCCTATAAAAAACACACACCAGTTCTGAGTTTGCTTTTCACAAGAAGCATTGCCTGATGTGAATGATGACTTGCACAAAAGAGCTCTCAGAAGACCTACGATTAAGAATTGTTGACTTGCATAAAGCTGGAAAGGGTTATAAAAGTATCTCCAAAAGCCTTGCTGTTCATCAGTCCACGGTAAGACAAATTGTCTATAAATGGAGAAAGTTCAGCACTGCTGCTACTCTCCCTAGAAGTGGCCGTCCTGTAAAGATGACTGCAAGAGCACAGCGCAGACTGCTCAGTGAGGTGAAGAAGAATCCTAGAGTGTCAGCTAAAGACTTACAAAAGTCACTGGCAAATGCTAACATCCCTGTTAGCGAATCTACAATACGTAAAACACTAAACAAGAATGGATTTCATGGGAGGATACCACAGAGGAAGCCACTGCTGTCCAAACAAAACATTGCTGCACGTTTACAGTTTACACAAGAGCACCTGGATGTTCCACAGCAGTACTTGCAAAATATTCTGTGGACAGATGAAACCAAAGTTGAGTTGTTTGGAAGAAACACACAACACTATATGTGGCGAAAAAGAGGCACAGCACACCAACATCAAAACCTCATCCCAACTGTGAAGTATGGTGGTGGGGGCATCATGGTTTGGGGCTGCTTTGCTGCGTCAGGGCCTGGACGGATTGCTATCATCGAAGGAAAAATGAATTCCCAAGTTTATCAAGACATTTTGCAGGAGAACTTAAGGCCATCTTTCTACCAGCTGAAGCTCAACAGAAGATGGGTGTTGCAACAGGACAATGACCCAAAGCATAGAAATAAATCACCAACAGAATGGCTTAAACAGAAGAAAATACGCCTTTTAAAGTGGCCCAGTCAGAGTCCTGACCGCAACCTGATTGAGATGCTGTGGCATGACCTCAAGAAAGTGATTCACACCAGACATCCCAAGAATATTGCTGAACTGAAACAGTTCTGTAAAGAGGAATGGTCAAGAATTACTCCTGACCATTGTGCACGTCTGATCTGCAACTATAGGAAACGTTTGGTTGAAGTTATTGCTGCCAAAGGAGGTTCAACCAGTTATTAAATCCAAGGGTTCACGTACTTTTTCCACCTGCACTGTGAATGTTTACATGGTGTGTTCAATAAAAACATGGCAACATTTCATTCTTTGTGTGTTATTAGTTTAAGCAGACTGTGATTGTCTATTGTTGTGACTTAGATGATGATCAGATCACATTTTATGACCAATTTGTGCAGAAATCCATATCATTCCAAAGGGTTCACATACTTTTTCTTGCAACTGTATACATATATATAGACTACACACTAGAAGCAGAACGCCTCCTCTCAGTTACATATAGAAAGTTAGAGAGAAAGAATTATCTATACTCATTATTTCAGCAAAAGGTTTAGGAACCCTAAAAACCATAGAAGCAGATTTCTTACTTGAGAAAAATCCAAGGACCCCTATCTTTTACTTCTTACCGAAGATTCATAAAAACCTTCAAAATCCCCCAGGGAGACCTATAATCTCTGATATAGTATCTCTAATGGCCAACCTATCCCAATATGTGGACTTCTTCTTACAAGAGAGTGTAACCCAACTCCCAGCCTATCTTAAAAATATATCTCATTTTTTACAAATTCTAGACAATACCAAATGGCGGAAGAACTTCATCTTGGTAACGTGTGATGTAAGTTCTTTATATACTAACATTGATCACAAGTTAGGTTTGAAGGCAATAAAACACTTTCTAAATAAAAATGATTTGATAGCAGACATACAGAAAGAATTTTTACTAAATTGCATAGAATTCATTCTAGCAAAAAACTATTTCAAATTTGATGGCAAATTTTTCCTACAACTAAAGGGAACAGCTATTGGTACAAGGTTCGCCCTCAGTTATGCAAATTTATTCATGGGTTATTTAGAAGAATTTTATCTCAAACCGTTACCCTGGTGGGCAAACCTTGTGCTATATAAAAGATTTATAGATGACATCTTTATTATCTGGGAAGGCGACTTGGAATTACTTTTTTTGAACGATCTAAATAGCAATGATTATCGTCTTAACTTTACTTCAGAAATAAGTAGTCATAAGATACACTTTTTATGTATTGAGGTATATTTAGAAGGTGAAGATCTAAAAAACAAAACTTTTTTAAACAATAAGATGCCAATAATTATATCTATTCTGATAGCTGCCATCTAAACCTTTGGAAGGAAAATATACCTAAAGGACAGTTTATGAGAAAAGGACAGTTTGTGAGGAAAGGCAGAGACTGTTCTATATAAACACTTTAGGGAAGTCCATAAAAGGAACACAAAAGAAATGCTGTTTTGGGGTATTAAGAAAATAAAGCCAGATGGCCAAAAGGCAATTTTGAACAGATTCTTCTCTTAAATGAAGCAAGACTAATATACGAATTTGATACCCTGTACCCGTCCGGCCTGAATGCAGAATAAGATCTCAATGTACTTTGTCATCTATGAATAATTTATAATAAATTATATATATATATATATATATATATATATATATATATATATATATATATATATATATATATATATATATATATAAAGATTGAGTTCACCTCATTTCTATAACCAATCAGATCAGAAATAAATTTACAAATACATATAGTACTTCAGGAAAAATATCCATACGCACTTAATGTGTCCTTTTAAAATATTATATGTAAATATATATCTCTCTCTCAAACTAACTCCAAGAGATTTCTTGAAAGCGAACAAGTCGGTGGCGTAGGGGTTAGCAACATGGAACTAAAAATAGATACTTTTATAATTACTGGTTCAATTCCCAATGATGACAATTATATCCATATAGTCAAATAAATAAATACATTTATTCCTAATAGTATAACACTGGAAAGAATTTAATACTATAAGAAACTTATTATTAGAAATATTAATATTAATATTCATTGATTGTATATACTTAGGTTTTTCATTAACATTACTTACAATTTACTTTTATATATACATTTAGGGACCAAAAGTTATAGGAGATAATATGGTGGCCAAGTGGTTAGCATTATGCCACAGAGAAAATGTGTCTGATTGTAAACACAAGTTCAAATCCCTTATGAGACCGAAAGATAGAAGAAAATATATATATATTTTTTGGAATAATTGCAATAGGTGATAAAAAAAGGACCAAGTGATGTATAGAGCTTATGAAAAACAACCAAGAGTACTTGCTTGAATTAATAGCAGAGTGAGTAAGGAAATACTTTTAGAAAATGATGGACATCACAGGGATAGTGGTTTGAATTCCAGATATGGACAAAACCCTTTATTTCAGAATATGAACTAAAATTGGGCTTTACTTTACACAAACTGAATGAAATTAAACACAAGTCTAAACAAAAGATAAAACAAGTAATATAAACTACGATCTTTATTTATAAAAGAGAAAGAAGGATATATCTTGACTAGGGTAATGCCATGAAAGGGTTAAAATTCCGCTCTACTAAAGGAGAGATTCAACAGTCAATCAGGGACTCTTGACAAAGGCTTTCATAGCTGACACGTGTAGAGGCGGACCCTTATTGGCATTCACCCGTATTCACAAATAGCTGGAAGAAGCAGCAAGTTTTGGCGGTTCCCAGTATTCGGTCCGATTTGTAGGGGAAGAGGATAATCCGGACTGGTCTCCAGACCAACACAGCACCTTCAGCTCTTCACTTCTATGCAAACATAGAGCAACTTCAACCTGAATTTTAATTTAAGGACATCGCTCCAATGATAACAGTGTGTTCACGCAGCTCTAAGGAACTGACTAAGCTGACACACTGGATTCATAAAGAGGATATCGCTACCACTTAGCGATTTTGAAGGTAAATTCAAATCTATTTTTCTTCACGGACTAGGAGGTCATACTATCACTAGTCACTTTATACTATTGGGATTCTGAAATATCAACATAAATATCATCGTTTATAAACACCTATCTTTATCACCATAAACTGTTTTATATATACTTATGATTTAAAGGGATATCACTTAAATTGACTCTGGACTTTAATCTACATACAGTATATGATCATATATATTCTGAAGATATAAAGTGGATTTCCAGGATAATCACACTTTTTTATTCCTTAATTTTTGCGCATTTTTTACTCCTATAATTTTTGCGCATTTTTTTATTTTTGCACTGGCATTTATATCTTTATTAACCACTTAGTGCCATAGATTTAATATTTTAACCATAAGTCCAGTATTTTAATATATTTACTATTAATATATTTAGAGCTATAATATTGGTATATTGATATATATACAGATATATATTTTAGAAGTTTATTAAATGTGTAAAAAATAAAATAATTATTTCTTTTATCCTGTGTATTTACTATTTATGACTTTTTAATTTATATTTGTAACACTACATTTCCATAGTGTATGGGATTATCGCTATATACATAATTTTAGCTGTACTTTATTTTATCTGTGCATTTGACCTGTGTTTCCATAGTGGGTCACCTAGTGGGTCCTTCAATAGCTTTTAGCGCTGCCCTTACTCAGTGTATTTTGTTCTTCATATCTGACCCTCAGGGAGTTAGGGTCTTTTTGAGGGTTTAGTAATATTGAAGGTATTGAGTACTTCAGATTCCTTGTTAATCATATGCAGACTAATTAAGTAATAAAATCTTAATTTTCTATTGTTCTCTCTAAAACATTGAGATGTTGAGAAAAGGGGCATGTCCGAGCAATGCCGGTGAGCGGCGATGTCTCAACCATAGAAGTCAATGAGAGTGTGACGTCACCACCCGCATTGCTGACATCGCTGATCATCTGCATTTTAGTGTGGGGGGTCTATTTGAAGTGTGCCTACACAGTGCAGTAAGTGTGCTCACTGAAACTAAAAATAGCTTCCGTGTAGGGACACTTCAAATATTGCTGTGGGGACCTAAGTTTTATTACGCCTACACTAACTAGCTCAGGTTATGTAGTCTGGGCAGCTGATAGCTAACGAGACAAACATGGCCCCTACCCTCCTTGCAACCTGCACTTCGCTGCTTTGAACATATCGATCTTGTTTTGATGTGTCCGAAGCAAAGTGCAGGCTTCTCCAACTAGCATGTCTCACTAACGCCCCTGAACGCCTATAACTGCTTCAAATCTAACCTAAACTTCGCCGCTCTGCCTCGCTACCTCCCACCGACCGCCTACACCTACATTATAGCTAACCTACACTCCCCCTGCACCGCCCACACCTACGCCATGCCTAACCTACACACCCATGTAACGCCCAGCAAAGACCCTAATACCGCATACACTTACATCATACACTCCCCTGGGAAGACTGGGTAATAATTATTATAGTATTGGAGATATCTTAAAAGGGATTTATTAATTGCTTGCTGTTATACATAAATATAAATTTGAAAATATATATTTATGTTTCACATAATATTAAGCAACCATTAAATCCATTTTAAGATATCTACAATGCTTTAAACAATATGCATTATACATGACAAAGCATATAATTTAAACATTGACCCCTATTCTGCCATAATCAAAAAATAAACTTTAGAAGCTAAGGCCCTACACATAAATATTCAATATTTAAAATGATGCATTGTTATGAAGAATGCATAATGTTTAAATATTTGAATATGAATTAAAATGTAATTAATGTTTCTTGTTGTGTTTATTATTTCTAATTAAAGACAGTATAATTAAAGGACCACTCAATGCAGTAGAATTACATACTTAACAAGTGAATATTAAAAAGACAATGCAATGGCACTTACTCAAATAAGCAGTAGATTTTTTTTCTGGCAAATTTATTTTTTCTTCCATTTTCTGGTCCCTTGTATCATGTGACAGACATCAGCCAATCACAGACTAGTATACTTATACTATGTGAGCTTGTGCACATGCTCAGTAGGATCTTGATCCCCAGAAAGTGTGAATATAAAAAGACTGTGCAAAATTTGATAATGGAAGTAAATTTGAAAGTGTCTTAAAACTGCTGCTCTTTCTGAATCATAAAATTTCCTTTTGAATTGAGTGTCCCTTTAATAGTATAGGTTTACATAACTGATATGTAAAAATGTAATGATACTGACTACGATCACATAAATATATATTAACATATATATGTTATCACTAATAAACCCAACACGCTAACATAAATAAATTGTAATGTATATGTAATACTTAAACCATTTTGCAATATAAATGCATAACTGTTTAAATATTGAATATCAATGCAAGACCTGACTACATTATAACTACAATCTTTGAAATAAAATGCATGGTCATGTATAATGCATATTAGTTTAAGTATTGGATATATAAATTAAAATGTAGATATTCTTGCTTGATGCGTTTTATTATTGTAAATATAAATATATTTTTAAAATATTTATGTTATAAAAGACATTTGCATTATAATTATAGTGTCACATAATTGAATGACTTTTATGTAAAAAACAATTGTAACACTAATGCCTTTTGTAACATAAATATACATTTTAAAATATATATTTATGTTTAAAATAAAAAACACAAGAAAAAATAAATACATATTAATTTATATACAATAGTTATAATAATATGCATCATACATACAAATAATTTGTAGATAAATGCACTATTAACCCCTAAACTGACATACATGTATGGGGGTGGTTAGGAGATTAAGGCCTAATAAATGGTAACCATCAATAATCACATAATCATCCCCATACAGGTATGGGGGTGGTTAAGAGATTAAGGCCTACACAATTCTAACTAACAATAATCACCTATTCAACCCCCTTACATGTATGGGGGGTGGTTAGTAGATGAAGGACTAAACCGCCACCTCCCAATGCAAACTAGAACTACACTAACACCTAACCCCCCCCTCTAAACTAACCCCACTAAGTTACAAAAAAAAATCTAAGTTACAAAAAATTAAAACAAAAGTACAGTATCCAAAATAAAACCCCTATAATTATACCTAACACTAAACTACATGGCACATAAAATAAAAAACCCCACTAAAAACAAAACAAACCCTAACACTAAAATAAATTACAATAGCCCTTCAAAGGGCCTTTTGTAGGGCATTGCCCTAAGTGATCAGTTCTTTTGCAAAACAAAAATATAAAGCCCCCCATCTACATTAAAAGTAACCCCCCACTCCCAAAATAACAAATACTAACTAAAAAAAACCTTGGGTAGAAAACAAAATAAAAAATAAAAACCCCTGTTCTTAAAAATAAAAAGAAAAACACCCCTAAAAAGCCCTGACTAACCCCAAAAGTGGTGCGCACAGTTGATGGGGAATCTATCTCCTCTTGATCTGACATTGGACCCATGTGGCAGCATAGGGTTTTATAGTTAGATACTAGCGGTGGGTTTGTGGCGGTATAGGGGTAAATAGTTAACAACTTTGCAGTGGGTATGTGGCAGTTTAGATCTTTATTAGTGTAGTGTTATTTTATGTTTGTGGGGTACTTTGGTTTAGGGGTATTAGGATTAGGCAGACAGCAGTTATATTCCAGGGATCCATTTACTATACATCGCCAATATGGGTGGCGATGCTGGGGGGGGGGGGTTTCTAAATCCAGCATCACTCACCAATGGCATTTATAGTAAACACCTTTTGGCGATGCCGCTATGCCAAGAGCTTGGAATATTCCAACAGACTCGCTCCACATAGCGGTGGATCCTTTTGAATATTTTGCCACCTCGTAGCACTTTCGATCATCGGGACCTAAGTATTGAGCTTTGGTTTAAAGACAAATATAAGATAAGGAAGCAAGTTTCTGTACACAAAGTGATAACATAATGAGATCTGATATCACCTGCAAGCTCAACTCATTGTAATAGGTTGTGGTTTAAAGGCACAAAAGCAGCTAATTGATATCCACAAATAAAATGCAACTTTAAAGTATACTGTAAAGTAGAAAATGAGAAAACCATCATTAGTGGCAAAAAATAAAGGTTGCTATCCCTGCTTGAGTTGTTAAAGTTGCAACGATTAAAGGGTTAATATTTGCACATCCACAAACAGGACAATTATTTAAGATTTTTTGTGAGTTTAATTATGTGATTTATTTCATAAAGTGCTTCATTTAAAAATCTATATTGGAGGAATGACAAGGAGGATTAGGGATTATTTAGTAGCAGGACACACTGCTAGTCAACTGAGATTGTAGATGAAAATGCCTAGAAGAGGTGGAGACAGGGGGGAGTTTTGGAAATAATTGGGGGCCGATTCATCAAGCTCTGAATGGAGTTTGATGCAGCTTTTTCTGCACGAGCCTTCAGGCTCGCCAGAAATAACTCGTCCACCGCCTCTGAGGCGGCGTACAGCAATGCGCCCAATCGCATACGGTCGGGTTGATTGACACCCCCTGCTAGATTGGCTGCATATCTGCAGGGGGTGGCATTGCACAAGCAGTTCACCAGAACTGCTTGTTCAATGATAAATGCCGACAGCGTATGCTGTCTGCATTTATCGATGTGCGGCGAACATGATCGCTACAGCGGATCATGTCCGTCTGCATTTTCATTTATCGGCCCCTCAGTGTCTGTTTTAATGTTGTCAGAAAAAAACACTAAGCATTTGGTTATACTTAATGGAAATCATTGCAATATATATTATTCATCATAAGAAAAGGATTTTACCTTTTATTTTTAATGTTTTACTTTATTTGTTCAGGGTCCATTATTTCCTGTCGAAGCCTCACAAGGGGGCTATGGCCTCTACAGAAAGGAGGGGATTCCCCTTTGAAGTTGTTGCTAGGAGACACGTACACTAACGCCAGTCAGTTTCTTACCCATGCTCATTAGAGGACTTTTGGACAAAAATGTGTAGTAGAAATCAATTTTTATAATGCTATATCTCACTTAAGGAAGTGGCTATACTGAGAAGTGCTCATTTTGCAAGGAAACTAATAAGTTGTTTGCTGTTCTTAACCCAATCTGTTTCTTTTTATATTTACTTTGATTTAACATATTTATTTTTACTAAAGGGGCACTGTTTCATATTCCTTTAATATGTAATTGATAGTAATGGGATTGAGTTTATAGCCTGATTAAGGGCTACAGCTCAAAATGTTGCTACAGTATGTCTGGTCTGTAAACTATGTTTACAGTAAAGCTTTGGACTTGTGAATAAGTTATGTTGGTGCATGGCATTCTTGAGAGGGCTGGCAGTGTGCCCTGCTTTTCATGAGCACTTCAGCTATTGAGCTATACATACAAGTTATTACGTTTATTATAGTTGATGCAGTTCGCTGGGTTGTCATGAAGGGTTGGGCTTTAACCTTTTAACGCCGTTATGCCGTTCTATTCCGTCATATTTACACTGGGCTTTAAAGCCGTTATGACGGAATAGAACGTCATAACAAACGGCTGTCCTGAAGCCTTCTGTGCTTCAAGGACTTGATCGCGGTCTGGAGGGCGTTCCTAGGGTTGTAGGGACGCCCCCCAGATGCGATCCAATAATTGAAATCTCGCGATCGTATGCACGATCGCGTAGTTTCAATTTGTCTACATCGGAACAGGTGTTCCGATGTAGACACTTTAACCCTGTCATGAAAGGGTTAAGCAGGGTGTTTAAGATTGTAAAAAAATTAGTAAACCTAAGAATGATCATATATGTTAAACGTTAGTGTTTGCAACAATGTTCATAGCAGTATTATACATTGTTGGAGACACTGCTGCCATAATGTGCACATACAGACTCCCAAGCTCCTCCGAACCTACCAATGTTTACTCAGCAACAACAAAAATTCTCAGTATAATACAAGTAATTGTTTTTTTTATTTCATTTTTTTTTTAAATTGAACACTCTGCCCAAATCATGAAAGTTAAAGTTTGACTCAAGTGTCTAATTAAGACTCTTCTAGGAAGTAGATTATACAAAATAAGCTAATTGTTTCAATCAAAATATAATTGTTTTAAATTCATATAAATTAAAGAAAATCTCCAAAAAATATAACAATGCTATTCAGTTGTTGCTATGTAAACTGGGAAGATGCTAATTATGGCATGATATTCTTAGCCACCTATGTCCATAATATATGGTATTTAAAGACATAATTGCAATACTAATCAGTAAAAATTCAAAGAAACTCTAAGAACAAAATTATCAGCATTGTTATTAATGTAATGGCCTTACCTTGTCTTACTGAATTATATTGGAATTTATTACTTACCAGATGAGTGTGAGAAATATTCACACATTGGCCCTGATGTTCAAAACCTCTCTGCTCAGACGAGATCATATAAAATGATCCTCCAGCACTGCAAGATCCCTAGTGAAATGTGTGCTTTGTATTTTATATAAATTTACACTTCAGATCAACTTTTATTACATTTAAACCTTGCACTTTCTATTTTATATTTTATTTTGCACATAGCAGTGTATTTAGGGTTGTGATTTTACAAATATTGATTATACTTAAAAAGTTTCTGTGAAACTTTAACAAATTAGGATCATACTTTGTATATTTATGTGCAGTTTTTACAAATTACATTGCACTTTATATTTATTTTATTTAAATTAAAGCTGAGAAACTGTCAGCTTCAGTTTCCCAGACAACTTCATTACTTTCTATGGGCCATATTATCAAACATTCCCTATTTTGGAGAGAGATTTTAGTGCAGGGGCTGAAATCACTGGATTTTCTTAAAAAGGGAGGAAACTGGAAGTCCCAAAGAGATGAGAGATGCCTTCCATAGAAAGTAATAAAGCTCTCTGGGATACTAAATTTCACATAGGAGAGAGAAGATAACACCTGGGACAGATATAAAGGCTCAGTTTGCATCAATTACATATTAAACTAAATGTTTTCACTACAATTTAAATTGCTTCTGTCTATATTTTAGTATATATTATGTTTCTGTTAGTTAAATTAAGTGTATTGTGAATTTTTAGCAAACTTCACCTGCATACATTTAGCAAGATAATTCAGTGAGACCAGCTTAAAATGCTTACAACATTTCACAAGATTTGAGAGAGAGCTTCACACATACTCTGGGAACTCACCTGTTCAGACCAGGGGGCCGAATTATCAAGCTCCGAATAGAGCTTGATGCCCCTGTTTCCACTCGAGCCTTCATAAATCATGTCCACTCGTACTTTCATAAATAGGCCCCCAGGGAACTGCCCCATCCCTCCGACTTTCTGAAACAGTCAGTTTTAGTTTACTATGGAGCAAATACAAAGTGCAATGCAATTTGTAGAAGATGGACAGAAATATACAGCATAGTCCTAATTGTTTAAAGTAATATAGAAACTTTCAAAACATAATCAGAATTTGTAAAGTCACTGCTAGATCTAAATCTAAATGTATTAATATGTCAAAGAGAAAGTGCAAAGCTTAAATGTAATAGTACTGAAAGGACCCCATCTGAAATGTATAATAATAAAAAATGCAATGTACAAGTGTAAAACTCTCATATCATGCAGTACTTTATTGCACTGGGCTTGTCTCAGCTTTACGTACATAAATGAGAGAGATCTCTCAGTGCCGGAGAGTTCCGGACTTTTTCTAATGAGTATTTATTGAGTTCAGTTCCTCTGAAGTCTGAACTACAACTTTTTTCCAAGCTGGAGAATCATTTGAATATCAGGGCCATTGTGTGAACTAAACATTTATTTTACTCATCAAGTTGAAATAACTAAATGATTTCTTTAGTCATCACTAAGGCCTGGATTTTTAAGTTTAGGTATTTTGTTCTTATTGATGCTCTCATTTTCTCTTTTATGTTTCAAGGCCTAGGGAATTTGGTAAGTCCAAAAAAAAGTCCTAACTTGGAGGTTAAAACCTAAAACCCTAATCTTGTGTTTCAAACCTACAGAATCCTTTTAGGGGGTTGATCACAATCCTTTAGAAAAAAACGTATCAAATGATTTATCTACAAAAAGGATTAGGATAAGGATTGTGATCAAACTCTGTATGCTTCCAGTGGTTAACCTAGCAAGATCCCTTAGATGTGATAGTGCCATCCTTTATGTGTTTAGAGTAAGTGCGGGAAGGGGAGCAATTTTGTGAAGGTACATAAAATTATTATTTAGAGGTGTAATGAATACAAAGGGCTAGATTACAAGTGTAGCAGTATTTTGCGTTTTCGCTATAGAGAAAACTCCCCTAGGATTTAAATTTTTGCGCTGGTATTACAAGTTAAATGAAAAAAATTTTTTCTCTAGCAGTAACTCAACTAGCACAAAAATCCAAATTTAGAATATTGGGTGCGTGTGCATTTATTCCCCCATAAAAGTCAATTAAGAAAAAAAAAATGAAAAAAAACCTAACACCCCACTATTGTGCAAACAACATAGCATTTTCGCATTCCCCATAGAAGTCAATGGAGAAAACAAAAGTTGGTATAAACACCTATTGGGAAAATATAGCATATTCTCAATAGCGATTAGAGAAATATTTACAGTAAATACATAGTTAAAACCTTTATTAAATAGGAATTTTGCATAAATATGTTTTTTCATGTTTTCATCTACTTAATGTGTCTATATATGTATACATATGTATTTATGTTACAATAGTCAAAAGAGAAAGAGACAGAATGACACAAAGGTGTAGGGAATAAATCAAAGGTGGGTGAGCATTTAATAACACCAAATAGGATAAGGCTGAGAACCAATCTCTGGAAGAGAGTATGCATTCATTGGCACTAAAAGGGCTCATATTAAGATGCAATCACTATATGTGTAGCTCGTATAGCGGAACAAGAGGTGTATGAACCCAGTCAGATTCACAAATTCTCATCGGGTATGAGGAGAAAACCACTTCAAATCAAGTTCCCTTTTGAGCATGAAGTTACAGTCTTAGAACACAGATATCACCTAAGCACATACCTCATGAACTTCAGTGACCACGGAGTACCCTCCCAGAGTACTGTATATCCGGCTATCAGTAAGGCTGCAATGAGCCTGATTGTAACAAAAGTATCTGTTTATATTCAAGATAAGCTGTGTGAATATAACCAGTTTGTACGGTAGCCACTAATCTGTAATGGGCAGTTTGGTATCGATTTTATTATAAACAGTATTTTTTTAAAACATTAGCTCCACGCTGAAAATTACTGTATTGTTACACATATCAACTTCAAATCCGTAATAAGGATTCACTATGATTATGTACATTAGACGTATCTAGGTTTTTGTTACAGGCTTTCACTAGATTGTTCAGTTGTATTAGTTAATCCAACAAGTTTATATCAATGTTATACATTTGCCATCTATTACTGCGTTACTCGGATGTATTATGAAAGCCGCTTAAAGGGACATTATACACTCATTTTTTCTTTGCATAAATGTTTTGTAGATGATCTATTTATATAGCCCATAAAGGTTTTTTTTTAAAATAAATGTATAGTTTTGCTTATTTTTAATTAACATTGCTCTGATTTTCAGACTCCTAACCAAGCCCCAAAGTTTTATGTGAATACCGTCAGCTACCTTCTCCAGCTTGCTCCTGTTTGTGTAAAGGGTCTTTTCATATGTAAAAGAAGGGGGGGGGGGAGTGTCTTATTTGCCACTTGCAGTGGGCTTTCCAGCTACCTTTTCAACAGAGCCAAACTGACAGCTTCTAAGTAAGTTTTTAAACAGTTTTATACTGGATTTTTATATCAGTATCTGTGCATCTTATTCTTTATAGTAGTGTCTATTACATGCGGTTATATGAAAATGAGTGTATACTGTCCCTTTAAGCGTAAGTCCACATATTGGCTGGCTTTTTCAGTCAGGTTTTTGTTGCCGGACACGATGGGTCTACCAGGAGGTTGTCTACTGTTTTTATGGACTTTTGGAATTAAATAGAATGTTGCCGTCTTTGGATGTGTGACCTTTAGGAATTTCTTTTCTTTATTGTTTAGAAGGCCATTCTTACTTGCCGTATCAATCAGTTTGTTGTATTGTGCATAGAATTCTGTAGTTGGATTGCCCCAGAGTTCCCTGTAACAGATCTTATTTTTTAATTGTATGTTAGCCTCTTTTAGGTACATTTCTCGTGGCCATAGTACAATATTACCGCCTTTATCGGCGTTACGGATAATAGTGTCACTCCACGAATCCATGTCTGCTAAGGCTTTTCTTTCTTCCTTGGAAAGATTAGAGGATTTAAAGTTGGTCTCCATATTGTTGATATTCTGACATACAATTTGGTTGAAAACATCTATGTTTGAACAACTGTTTGTGGGAGGAACATATTTAGATTTAATTCTTAGCATTTTTCTTGTTCTGAAATAAGATCTTCTAGTGCTTGAAGTGATTCCAATTCTTCCTCCGACCACCTAGTTGGTGAGTTATCTGGTTCTTTGTTAGTAAGAGGGTGTTTACCTTTTGAAAGAAGGTCCAGTGCCCCACAGTGTTAGTTCAGTTTGTCATTACTTTACACATGTTATGTTTTTATTAACACATTTGCATGGAGTAATATTGTGGACACTGCACTTTATTCTATATGATTGAGGCACTAGGTACTAGCATATTCACGATAAACCCAGTAAAAGTATCAGAGCGAGCACAGTTTAATTTGTGATCCCATTGGACTAGTTGGAGAAAGGGGTGTGAACCCGCTGGGAGTTAAACCTGCACATTTTCCAGTTTTAGCTAGGCTAGGAGTAAGGCGATAAGCCGAAACGCATCAGCCTGTTATTTAGACAGGCCTATATT
Organism: Bombina bombina; assembly: GCF_027579735.1. Taxonomy (NCBI): domain Eukaryota; kingdom Metazoa; phylum Chordata; class Amphibia; order Anura; family Bombinatoridae; genus Bombina; species Bombina bombina. The sequence continues at coordinate 886,887,708 of NC_069502.1, forward strand.
CCTCTGTATTTTACCCCGGGGGTTTCTATCCCCTCCACTTTGTGTGCTGTCTTTCAATTTTGCGCTAAGCGCCATGGTTATGAATTATAAATAAATAATAACTATGTACCGCTTGTCCTTCTTGTGCTCCTTTCATCCTTTTTATGAGTACATAATGACACAGTAGGTGTCATTTTTTTTAAAAAAGACAGGGAATTCAGCACTCTTTATGAAATTGAACAGCCAACACAGAATCAAAGCTGCAAAAGCAGTATATAAATGTATTACTCATAAAAAATTGATATGTATAAATCAGATACACAGTTTGAAGGAAGGCAGCCAACAGGATAAAATGACTGCAGAACAAACAAACATCATTCAAACAAACATACAAAACATTAAAAACAATGACCGGTCATGTAAGCAGCACTAGCAGCCTCAATAAGTGACATGTCAGAAGGTAAGGGTAAAAACTATACATGGACCAACTACATCCAATCAGCACACAGAATGTCCCAGAATGTACAAGGAGAATAGTATCTGGGCTGAATAATACAGAAAGTGGGATCTAAGGTGTCTGCGATTGTTTATCCTTGCAAGTGTTAACTATGCAGAACTAACAATGCAGTAGGACTAGAGAGCCAGGTTATAGTATGTAATGTAAGTAGCCACAGTTCAAGTCCTATATTTGATGGGACTAGGTCAAAGTAGCGGTACACAGGTGGAGGAGGTTAATGTAGTAAGATCTGTGTCCTGAGGGTGCAGGGAATTTTAGAATCGCCAGACGAAGATCTCGATATAAAATGAATCTGTCCTCTAAAATATTTGTACCCTGAATTTCCAATCATGCGTTTTTGTTTTTTTAATGTATCCCAAAGATACACAAGAATCTTTTAAACCCCCCAGGGAGGCCAATAATAGCCGGTAAAGGTAGCCTAACCAAAAACCTTGGTAACTACATTGACTCCTTCCTCATACCGTTCCTCAATACCATTCCATCCTTTGTGTTGGATGCTGCAGATATTTTGTGAAGAATAGATGGCCTAAGCATACCACAAGGTGCATTGCTTGTCTCTATAGATGTTGAGAGCCTCTAATTCTTCAATTCCACACAAAGTGGGCATTGAAGCTTTCTTACTTTCTTTTTCTTTTTTTCATTTCTTAGAGACCAGAGGTAACTCCTTTAGGGATCACACAAATGAACAAATTCACTCTAGAGAACAATGTATTTATGTTTAGCAACAGAATTTACAAACAACAAAGGGGCACAGCCATGGGTGCTACTTGTGCCCCTATATATGCGTGTCTTCACCTAAGAGCATGGGAGATGGACGAAGTATATCAGAATAGTTTCTTTGAAGAACATATACACTTATGACTTTGCTATGTGGATGGTATCTTTTTGGTCTGGGAGAGTACTGAAGATGTCCTAAAAGCATTTGTCTCAGAACTAAACAACAACAACAAAAACATTGTACTAACCCTGCAATATAGTGAAGAACTAGCTTTTCTAGATATAAAGATCAAAATAGAAAAGGATATTCTAACAACTGAGAACTATAGAAAATCGGCTGCTACGAACAGTGTATTGCCTCTAGTCACCATCCAACACATCTGAAAAAAGGAATCCCTTCAAGTCAATTCCTACGACTTCGCAGGACCTGTTCATCTAAAGGAAAATATGACATACATGTTGAACAGATGGAAAACAGCTTTCTGGCTAGAGGATATTCCAAAAAGGTAGTTTAAAAAGCAAGATGTAAAGCTAGAAAGATGGATCAAGATCAGTTGCTTTTCCCAAAAGAAAAAGCAAATATCTCAAAATATGTCTAGTTACTGAATACAAATGGCACTGGGAAAGCCTAAGGAGTGTATTGAATAAGAATTGGAATATACTTCTTAATGATAAAAATGTAGCTAGAGAAGTAGGTACCTACCCCAGTATGACAGCCAGGAAAGCACCCAGTCTAAGGGACAAATTGGTTCATAGTAAGTACACATCTAGGCCATCTGAAAATAAATGGCTTTTAGATCATAAATTGGTAGGAAATTTGTGTTGCATGCAAATTCATGGCCAAAACAAATGAGTTTTCAGTAAGAGAAGGCAAGGTCTATAAACTTAAACATTTTATAAATTGTAACACAGAAGGGGTGGTTTATTTACTATAATGTAAGTGCTACAGCTTCTATGTTGGCAAAACAAAATTAATATTAAAAGACAGGATAACTGAACATTGTGATAACATCAAATATAAAATTCAAACTAGTAGTGTAGCCAGGCATTTTGAAGAATTTCATGCTAGTGATCCAGATTGTATGAGAATTATAGGCATTTATAGAGGGATTTTGAATGGTAGGGGAGGTAATAACGATAAAATCATACTAAAAAAAGAATGTAGATGGATTTACACCCTCTCTACTATATACCCAAATGGAATGAATGAGAAAATGGACATGGCGTGCTTCCTAGAATAAAATGTATTTTATCTTTCGTATGTGTTCCTAATGTTTCTCTCTAAGCTGTATATAATATATATAGTAAGTCTCACAAACTGAATTTATTTTCTCTGTGTTTAAAAGGATGTTACTGTTAATATTGATATTTACACTCTGCAGAACATGTAGTATGTGGGGGGGAGGGGGGATTCTGTCATGCCTTAACACTTTAGTGCAATATGGTATTGAGTTAAATTGTAGCCACTTTAAAAGATACTTCATCTGTCTGATGGGCAGAGACTCTATCGGCATATATTTTGAATGCTGAAGGTGCACAAACTAGCCCTGATAAAGCCCCGTCTCTTGGATGATGAGGGGGTAAAGCGCATGTTGGCATTGGCTGACCGAGTCATGTGTCGTCATCACGCTGACAGCGAGCATTTGTTTGTGAGACTCTGGTTGATCACTGTAGCGGTGATTGAAGCTGCAGGCCCTACATCTTACCTGGTTTTGTGAATTACTACCTGACATTAAACACGCTAAGGAGATGTGTGGATATGTGAGTTTTGAGTGGCTGCTTTATTACAGTATAGTTGACTCTGCTTTGCTGTACCATCTTGCTTGCCTATACTGTTGTCCATGCTTGACCAAGCTCTTATATGTGTGTATTAAGGAGAACTTCACAAAGGTTTTTGAAAACAGCACACCTGTCTCTTAGTTGAGGGGCACGGAATGTAGGACTTGCCACGTCCAATAGTAATCCAGTAACACAAAAGGTATTCCAGCCTCCAAAGTTAAAAAAGACCTTTATTATTTCACATTATTATACATGACTAAGGGCCTAAGGTAGGCATGAAACGTTGTATGTTTTGCTCTCTGGACCCTATGTGAAATAATAAAGGTCTTTTTTAACTTTGGAGGCTGGAATACCTTTTGTGTTACTACATTAAGGAGAGCTGCAGCTTTGTGAGGTACATTCTAATATCTTGCTTGCTCTCTCTTTTGCTGACCCTACTTGGGAATACTCCTGCCCATGTACTTACTTTGCTCATGAATTTGCAACAGTGGATACATATTCAGTTGTTTTTCCTTTGCAGCTTTGGAGTCCACTAAACATCAGGACACAGATCTCACTACATTAACCTCCTCCACTTATGTACCGCTACTTTGACCTAGTCCCATCAAATATAGGACTTAAACTGTGGCTACTTACATTCTACTATATTATGGCAATTGCCTACTTTGAGCCTCCATACTATAACCTGTCTCTCTAGTGCATTGTTGATTCTGCATTGTTAACACTTGCAAAGATAAATGATTGCAGACAACGTAGATCACACTTTCTGTATTATTCAGCCCAGATACTGTTCTCCTTGTACCGTCTGGGAGATTCTGTGTGCTGATTGGGTGAAGTTAGTCCGTGTATTGTTTTTACTCTTACCTTCTGACATATAATTTATTGATGCTGCTAGTGCTGCTTACATAACCGGTCACTGGTTGATTTCTATCTGCCGCCTCAGAGCAGGCAGACAAGTTATGGAGCAGCTCCCCGGAAACAAGGGGCCCCTTGGTAGATGATCTCTAGGCGGCCCTTCTCATTAAGTTTTTTTCCTTATGCCACTCTCAGTCTCCCATAATCGTTCACTCACAGAAAATGCTGATCAGATCAAACACGCAAAGCTGCAGATCAGCTTTGCATATGTTTTGCGTGTTTGATCTGATCAGCATTGTAATACTAGCTCAATGGAAAGGGGGTGCAAATGGTCACGATAATGCTAGCTCAACCGTTTTTGCGTGACACTTGTAATCTAGCCCAAAGTGTTTAAAAAATAACAGTGTGCTTTTTTTCCTTTTATTTAAAAATCTATTAATTTCTAAATGAAGTTTTTAAAACCTATAAAATTATAAAACATGGGTTGGTAAAACATAATGTATTTTTTTTACTTCTAGAAATCTGGGGTTTAGTCATTCCTAACAAACCACACATCATTCGTAATACTAAACCAATCAGTATAGCAGATATTCTTTAACCCCTTCAGGACCGGGAATTTTAAAAGAAAAACTTGTCCATATTACCGATGAATTTTTAGCATTTTTGCTATCACTCCATATAAACAGAAATAGAGACTTTTTTTATTTACCTATCAAATCTATATATTTTAAAAGTAGACAACACAATGTATTGATCTAGTCCCATTTTGGTATTTTTCATGCTGCCATTTCGCCGGCAAATGCGATCATATTAAAAAATAAAAAAAATCATTAACTTTTTCACAAACTTTGGGTTTCTCACTGAAATTATTTACATGCTGCTTGTACAAATGGTTGTAAACTTGGACGTTGCTTTTTGGTAATTAGAAGGCCATCAGTTTATAATAATATTCTTTTTTTTAAATTATTATTTATTAATAAAAAATGTTCCTGTAGTATAGCAATCTTCCATCACTTTCTCCCCCCCCACAAAGGATTGTTAATAGGGCCACATCTTTTCTGTAGCATAGGGAACCCTCTCCTCCCTCTGTCCTCCTGCGACGCACTGCACGCTCGCCTCCGTCCTTCCCTTTCACACCACCCACAGCATCACTTCAAGCCAGTGATACAGATCAGTGATCTGCCTTCATATGGTAAAGGAAGGATGATTAGTTCTTCCTTAACATATGAAGGCAGATGCATTTTGCCTCTGGCTTCAGTCTTTGTGGTCAAAGTTAACTTTTTCACCTGAAGCAAAGGAACATTTTCATTCATTTAACAAAAACAAATGCAAATGTTCCATGAATATCCAGTATTTGTTTTGTTTAAAATGAAATTAATACTAAATAGCACGGTGGCCAAATGTTGGAAAACTTATTTTTTTTAATATTCAGCCTGAAAGATTAATTAAGATTAGTATAGCTGGTATTTTTTTCCCAAGAAAGGTAGAATCCCTAGCTGTATTCTGACATGAACCTGTTAGATCCAGATCCATCAAATATAGTAGAATTGCATAATCAACAAATGCATAATTTAAAAATGCAATGCAATGAAACTTACTTTGAATTGCAAATGAATATGAGATTTGTTTTACCCTGTATCTTAGACAATGAATGGTTTATCTTTTAATGGACCAGTAAATACAGTAGATTTGCTTAATCAACAAATGCATGATAACAAGACAATGCAGACGCACTTAGGGGCCTATTTATCAAATGTCTGTCCGACATGATCAGATCAGTGGATCATGTCCGACAGACATCGCTGAATGCGGACAGCAATACACTCTCCGCATTCAGCATTGCACCAGCAGTTCTTGTGAACTGCTGGTGCAATGCCCCCCCCCTGCAGATTCACAGCCAATTGGACGTTAGCAGGGGGTGTCAATCAACCCGATCGTATTGGATCGGGTTGATTTCCGGCGATCTCTGTCCGCCTTCTCAGAGCAGGCGGACAGGTTATGGAGCAGTGATCTTTAGATCGCTGCCACATAACTTGTGTTTCTGGCGAGCCTGAAGGCTCGCCGGAAACACAGGCCTTCAAGCTCCATACGGAGCTTGATAAATATGCCCCTTAGTCTGAACTTCACATGAGTAGTAGATTTTTTTCTGACAAATTTCCAAGTTATGTCTATTTCCACTCCTTCTGTATCATGTGACCGGCATCAGCCAATCACAAATGCATATAGTATATTCTGTGAATTCTTGCACATGCTCAGTAGGAGCTGGTGACTCAAAAAGTGTAAATATAAAATAATATTTGTTAATGGAATTAAAGTTGTTTAAAATTGCATGCTCAATCTGAATCCTTAAAAACTATTCTACCTAATAATGGACAAGATTTAATCATTTTGAAACTGATTTAACAGAGGAGACTGCTGATGATGATTTCCTGGCCAATAACTGTCCACGTCTGCATCAGTTTTGTAGCTTTTTTAAGTAGCTGTTTTGCAAAATGGATAGTTTATGAGACCTTGATTTATCCGACCATCTGGAATGTAATTTCATGAATTTTGCATTTATGAAAAACTTTTGAACAGATTATTTTGATGATAACAGAAAATAGTATAAGGTCTTAGCAAAAAGCAATTTGTTACATTACAATTAGGACCAGCTGAACAGTATTCTCATATTAGATACATATCTTCTGAAATGGCAAAATTGTTATTTAAATGGATGTAGAATGTAATTTTATCATTTTAAAATCTATTATATTTTTTAAACATTTGTTCTAGTTTCTAACCCCTAAAACACAAAAGATGTCATCCAAGTGAGGATTGAGCCACCTAATATGGGGGGGGGGGGTAACCCTTCTCATTCCCATTATTTATGCATTTCCAAAGCCATGTGATGTCATCATGCTGTGCATGATGATACCACATGGAATGAGGCCCTTTATTGTTACTGAGGTCACAGACACCATACTACTTATAAGGTCTGCCCTTTCACATCGGGGTCTCACATCCCTATAAGATGCAGGTGATCATTGTTATAAGGACAAATAACTCCTACTTTGAAAGAGGAGAATTCCTTCATGTGTCACTATGATATAATTGAAACCCTATGCTTGCTTGCCATTAGCAACTAGTTGGTTTTTGTTTTGGTTTTTACAGTTGCTTAATTATTACATATCCTATATCTCTCCCTATGATTTATTTCATTTGAAAGAGGGGATTATTTGTTTTTTGCCTATCTAATTTGTTAGTGATTACTATTGTAATGGGGATCAACTGCACCAACTAGGCACCAGGGAAGTGTTTGAGTGGGAGGAGAGCAGATTTAGAGCCCTCATTAACCATTATAAAACACAGAGTGGCACAGGACCCACTTCTTTAGAATGAATGGTATCATGCCTCTGTAATTTGTAGGTAATTATGACAAATGGCAGTTATCTACCTGTTTGCTTATTTGAGAGCAGTGGTTCCAAATGAGCCCTTCTCACAAAAATACAACACATAAGACACAAACACACACACACAAAAACAATTCCTCTCATATGAAAGAGAAGATTACTACCTTTCTAATGTGGGGTCTGCATGGCAAAGAAATAGCAATCACCTCTCTACAGTGTGACTTGTAGGGTGCTTTGGGCTCTGAAAAGGGCATTATTACTCCAAAATAGGAAGCAAATGGTTTAAGGGCTCTCTTTCAAAGGAGGGGTTGCATAGCTAGATAGGCATCAGGTGATTACTGTAACCTGACAGAATCATAGGCAAAGGGAACAAAGTCAAAGGGATGATTATCCCTTCTGCTCCACTCAATTCTTAGAGGGACGTGAGATAAAAAATTTGAAATACTCTTTTACAGTATTTTTGGGGGTTCTGATGAATATAAATAGGCTGTCAAGTGAATAACATGCTATTAATTATAACCTTGTAGCAACTGCTAGCCTCATTTTTTCTTGTGTTTTTAATTGAGTGGGTAAGTGTAATAACATAGTTTTATCATTATTATTATTAATAATAAATAATAATAATACCAATAATAATAGAAAGTAAAATTCAATATGAGATTATTTTTTGTGCAAGTATTTTATTTATAAATATTATTATTATTTTTAAAGGGATACTAAACCCAGTTTTTTTTCTTTCATAATTCAGATAGAGCATGCAATTTTAAGCAGATTTCTAACTGACTTCTATTATCAATTTTTCTTCGCTCTCTTGCTATCATTTTTATTTGAAAAAGCAGAAATAAAAGCTTTGGAGCCGGCCCATTTTAGGTTGAGAAACTGAGTTGCGCTTGCTGATTGGATGGCTAAATGCAGGCACCAATCAGCAAGGCGTATCCAGGGTACTGAACAAATAATAGGCAGTCTCCAAAGCGTTCATTTCTGCCTTTTCAAATAAAGATAGCAAGAGAACAAAGAAAAATTGATAATAGGAGTAAATTAGAAAGTTGCTTAAAATTGCATGCTCTATCTGAATCATGATAGAAAAAAAAATGGGTTTACTATCCCTTTAAGTGTGATTGGGCGGGGGTAGAAGCATGCATATAGTGTCCAAATTATGTCAGAATTTTGTGTTACTTTAAAATGTTCTTAATAAGTTAGCGAATGAGAGAAACCCGATGTGTTCCTATGAGTAAGTGCCGCACAGCACGAAACGCGTAAGGCAACACCACTTTTCCCCTCCGTGTTAGGCTGTGTGTTTCTTCAATGGGTTAAACTCCACTTTTTATTAGGATCCGTGTGTGCTGCCTTTTTCTTTTGTTCAAGAAACCCGATGTGCTCTAACTTCATGACTTTGGATATTGCGACTGTGTTAACTTCTCCCCATAGACTTTAATGGAGTGTGTTCTTAAAAACATCTAACACTTATCGCTCGCATGCAAACCTGACATTGCGTTAGACCTACAGTGCTAAACCAGCAGGTAGAATATTTTACATTCCAATGTTCTTCACATAGAAACTTTATATATATATATATATATATATATATATATAATTTTTCTTTCTATATATATATATATATATATATATATATACAAAGAACATTTTCTTCTATGTGAAGAACATTAAAATGTGAAAACATTACAGTAAAAACAGTAAAATATAATAAAAATTGAAAAAATAATACTGTATAAATGTTCATGTTTAAAAGGAATTTCTCTGGGAATGGCTCCAAAGTTGATATATGTATCTGAGTATATATATATATATATATATATACATACACACACACACTGTACATTTATACATATATAAGTACATAAATACACAGATATACACATATATACACACACATATTTATATATAGATTACAAGTGGCTCGCTAACTGTAGTGTGCGAGCAATATTGAGTCTTTACACACAACGGAAATAGCATAAGTATTATGAATTTAAAGTAAACACGTTCGCAATCAAATTTAAAGAATGTCATGTTAGCACAACTTCAGAGCTTGCGTAAAGTGTAGGGGAAGAAAAAAGTAGCATAAAACAACATAAAAACTGTGTAAAAGTACAGTTACACTCATATAAAAAATTAGTTTAAAAAAAAATATTAAAAAGTAATAAGGGCTCAAAGATAGATGGTATAAGGTGTTTACAAAAAAGGTCTGCAAAGTGTTTATAAATATATATAAATATATATATATATATATATATATATATATATATATATATATGCACAGTAACCTCTCCTCCTATGCCCCTAACCTCTCCTCCTTTAAACGTTCCCTAAAGACCTTTCTGTTCAGGGAAGCTTATCACCCGACTTATTAACATACTAACTTCACTTAACTAACAGCTGCCCTCTATCTCCTCACTAATATCATTCTCACCTTTGCAGTCCCCACCTCCTGTTTCCCATCCTACCCATCTAGATTGTAAGTTCCCACGGGAATAGGGCCCTCAATTCCCCTGTTTTTTCTGTAAAATGTTGTCGTATTGTTTCTACATTGTACGGTTATCCTTGTACCCATGGGCAGCGCTGCGGAATCTGTTGGCGCTTTATAAATAAAGAATAATAATAATAATAATAATAAAATGTGTATACATGATACATTGCACTGCATGGGAAGTGAGATGTTATATTGGAGAAACAAGCCAAAAACTGCACCTTCGGATGAACTTACACAGACACTCAATCAAAAACCATTGTGAAACTAAATATTGTACCCCTGTTGGTCACCATTTCACCCAACCTGACCACTTCATCCAAAACCTCAAAATCAAGATTCTCAGAGGCAACTTCAAAAACACCATAGAAAGAAAAACCTTTGAAATGAAAATGATAATGCACTTCAACTTGCTAAATTCTGGACTAAATGTGGACTCTGGTTTCTTAACCCATTATCAAAAATTTTTGTACTGTACTTTCATATACTTTAGTCAATTACATTGTATATTCCACACTCTCTATGCATAGGTACGCAGGTAAGCCTATGTCCACACTTTTGTCATTATTATTATTCCCCTTTTTTTCTTTCTTTCCTTCCTATTCCCCTGCATACCTAATGTCCCATCTTTATTCATATTGATTCTATGTTGATATATAACTTTATATCAGTATATTCTTTGTGTATAACCATATATTTCCCCTGCCTGTGATCTTTTAATGACACTATATGTCTGTCTCCTAAACCCCCATATGATTTTTACGACACCCCCTCCTCCCCCTGTATGCAGACCTCTGTAACACTTTGTCTTTTTAGTCTGTGTTTTAAGATATAATCTGTAAATTCCATCAAATTGGTCAGTATTGCTTCAGACTTGAAAAAGGAAGACATTCTTCCGAAAGCTTGTCATCTTATAAATGTATAGTTAGTCCAATAAAAAAGTATCATTGCTCAATGCAATACGCTTGTTATTTTAATATCTAAATCTCTGGACTAACACGGCTACTCCAATCATTGAAGGGCACTCACAGGTCTTAAAAACAATTCATCTTTACTTGTTCAGAGTAAAAGAAGACATCAAAAAAGTTGACGTTTTCGGCTTCTCCAAAAGCCTTGATCAAGATATCACAAACTTTTGTTAGTGTTAGTCCTACACTCTAGGCGGCCATTCCGCCGTTTACTCCTAGTTACAGTGGTTGCACGGAGTGCATAGGACTTAAACTAACAAAAATGTGTGAAGTCTTGATCAAGGCTTGTGGACAACCCGAAACGACGACTTTTTTTTACTTCTTTTTTACTATGAACAAATAAATGGCTAGATTACGAGTTTTTGTCGGTAATGGTGTGCGTGGCTAACGCACAGTTTTTCCTTACTGCTCACCTACAGTAACGCCGCAAAAAGTGAGAGTAGAGCAGAATTTAGCTCCACATCTCACCTCAATACCAGCGCTGCTTACGGTAGCGGTAAGCTGGCAAAACGTGCTCGTGCACGATTTCCCCATAGGTATCAATGGGGCAGAGCCGGCTGAAAAAAAACCTAACACCTGCAAAAAAGCAGCGTTCAGCTCCTAACGCAGCCCCATTGTTTCCTATGGTGAAACACATTTATGGCTACACCTAACACCCTAACATGTACACCCGAGTCTAAACACCCCTAATCAGACACTTATTAACCCCTAATCCACTGCCCCCGACATTGTCGCCCCCTGCATTATATTATTAACCCCTAATCTGTTGCTCCGGACACCGGCACCACCTACATTATACTTATGAACCCCTAATCTGCTGCCCCCAACATCGCCGAACCCTAAATTATATTTATTAACTCCTAATCTGCCGCCCACAATGTTGCCTGTTGCCGACACCTACCTACAATTATTAACCCCTAATCTGCCGCCACCAACTTCGCCGCCACTATGATAAAGTTATTAGCTCCTAAATCTAATTCTAACCCTAACCCTAACCTCCCCCTAACTTAAATATAATTTAAATAAATCTAAATAAAAATACTACAATTAACTAAATTATTCCTATTTAAAACTAAATACCTATAAAATAAACCCTAAGCTAGCTACAATATAACTAATAGTTACATTGCAGCTATCTTAGGGTTTATTTTTATTTTACAGGCAACTTTGTATTTATTTTAACTATGTACAATAGTTATTAAATAGTTATTAACTATTTAATAACTTCCTAGTTAAAATAAATACAAATATACCTGTAAAATAAATCCTAACCTAAATTACAATTACACCTAACACTACACTATAATTAAATAAATTACCTAAATTAACTACAATTAATTACAATTAAATTCAATAAACTAAATTACAAAAAAACACTAAATTACAGAAAATAATAAAATAATTACATTTTTTTTAAACTAATTGTACCTAATCTAATCCCCCTAATAAAATAAAAAAGCCCCCCAAAATAATAAAAATCCCTACCCTATACTAAATTACAAATAGCCCTTAAAAGGGCTTTTTGTGGGGCATTGCCCCAATGTAATGAGCTATTTTACCTGTAAAAAAAAAGACAATACCCCCCACCAACATTACAACCCACCACCCACACACCCAACCCTACTCTAAAACCCACCCAATCCCCCCTTAATAAAACCTAACACTACCCCCTTGAAGATCACCCTACCTTGAGATGTCTTCACCCAACCAGGCAGAAGTGGTCCTCCAGACGGTCCGAAGTCTGCATCCTATCCGGGCAGAAGTCCTCCAGACGGGCAGAAGTTTTCATCCAGGCAGCATCTTCTATCTTCATCCATCCAGAGCGGAGCGGGTCCATCTTCAAGACATCCGATGCGGAGCATCCTCTTCGTTCGACGGTGACTGGAACAATGACGGGTCCTTTAAATGACGTCATCCAGGATGGCGTCCCTTCAATTCTGATTGGCTGATAGAATTCTATCAGCCAATCAGAATTAAGGTAGAAAAAATCCTATTGGCTGATCCAATCAGCCAATAGGATTGAGTTTGCATTCTATTGGCTGTTCCAATAATTGTAATTAATTGTAGTTAATTTAGGTAATTTATTTAATTATAGTGTAGTGTTAGGTGTAATTGTAACTTAGGTTAGGATTTATTTTACAGGTATATTTGTATTTATTTGAACTAGGAAGTTATTAAATAGTTAATAACTATTTAATAACTATTTTACCTAGTTAAAATAAATACAAAGTTGCCTGTAAAATAAAAATACACCCTAAGCTAGCTACAATGTAACTATTAGTTTTATTGTAGCTATGTTAGGGTTTATTTTATAGGTAAGTATTTAGTTTTAAATAGGAATAATTTATTTAATTGTAGTAATTTTATTTCGATTTATTTAAATTATATTTAAGTTAGGGGGGTGTTAGGGTTAGGGTTAGACTTAGATTTAGGGGATAATACATTTAATATAGTTGCGGCGACGTTGGGGGTGGCAGATTAGGGGTTTATAAATGTAGGTAGGTGTTAGGGACGGCAGATTAAGGGTTAATAAAATGTAACTAATGTTTGCGAGGCGGGAGTGCGGCGGTTTAGGGGTTAATATATTTATTGAAGTGGTGGCGATGTCCGGTCGGCAGATTAGGGGTTAAAAAATGTATTTAAGTGTTTGTGATGTGGGGGGAGGGCCTCGGTTTAGGGGTTAATAGGTGGGTGTTAGTGTACTTTTTAGCACTTTAGTTAAGAGTTTTATGTTACGGGGTTAGCCCATAAAACTCTTAATTACTGACTTTTAAATGCGGTAGGAGTCTTGACAGGAGAGGGTGTACCGCTCACTTTTTCCAAGACTCGTAATACCGGCGTTATGCAAGTCCCATTAAAAAAATAGGATACGCAATTGACGTAAGTGGATTTGCGGTATGCTCGAGTCGCGGAAAAAAAGTGAGCGGTACACCTGTACCTGCTAGACTCGTAATACCAGCGGGCATTAAAAAGCAGCATTGGGACCACTCAACGCTGCTTTTTAAGGCTAAAGCAAGACTCGTAATCTAGGCGAAAGTTTTTAAGACATGTGAGTGCCCTTCAATGAAATATTGTGATATTTTATTATATATATATATATATATATATATATATATAAAAATATATATATATATATATACACACACACATTGTAGCCCTTTCCAATCAAATACCTTCTTATACACTATATACCTTTTAACCCTTATTAAAAATAAAGTGTCATATTAATATGAATAATTTTAATGAGATAGTGTATATATGAGTGTAACACTTTATTTTAATGTACTTATGTTGTGCTTGGTGCAACTTTTTTTTACCCCTTACACTTTATGCCGGGTCTTCAGGTGGGCTAACCAGCTGAGTGCAAATTTTACTTTCAACTTGTAATACGCACGCAAAATTAGCATGGTTGCGATACTGCTTATCACGACTCACGCTAACTTAAAGGGACACTGGACCCAAAAAATTTCTATCGTGATTCAGATAGAGCATGCAATTTTATGCAACTTTCTTATTTACTCCTATTATCAAATTATTTTCATTCTCTTGGTATCTTTATTTGAAATGCAAGAATATAAGTTTAGATGCTGGCCCAATTTTGGTGAACACACTGTGTTGTTCTTGCTGATTGGTGGGTAACTTCACCTACCAATAAACAAGTGTTTTCCATGGTTCTGAACCAAAAAATTGCTTAGATGCCTTCTTTTTCAAATAAAGAAAGCAAGAGAACGAAGAAAAATTGATAATAGGAGTAAATTAGAAAGTTGTTTAAAATTGCATGCTCTATCTGAATCACGAAAGTAAAAATTTGGGTTAAGTGTCCCTTTAAATATGTCAGTTGTAATTTAGCCCAGTATGTTATATGTATAGCAGCTTAAGATTTAATTTATGTGTAATAATGTTTATGGTTCCATGTATTAAACTAAAAAGTAACTATTTACAAAAAAAAGCAAGTTGCAGCTATTCAATACAAATTTCCTCTTCCACTGAGTCCTGTTGTAGCACAGTGATAAGACAATAGGTTTGGTATTTGGAGACCAAGGTTCAATCCTTAGAAGGCTAACTAAATGTAGCCACCAATCAGCAAGCGCTACCCAGTGTCCTGAACCAAAAATGGGCCGTCTTATAAACTTACATTCCTGCTTTTTCAAATAAAGATACCAAGAGAACAAAGAAAAATGTATGATAGAAGTAAACTAGAAAGTTCCCTAAAATTGTATGCTCTAGCTAAATCATGAAATAAAAAATGTGGGTTCAGTGTCCCTTTAACTACCTCTGATGTAAGTAGGAAACTTTCAAAAAGTCTTCAGTAAGCGTATCCGATAGTTGCAACTTGCATGTAGTTTACCTTTTAAGGATTGGACCCTGGTCTCCAGATACCAAACCTATAGGGACCGATTTTTTTATTTATTTTTTGTCGGATGGACATGTTCTGCTGTATCGGATCATGTCCGCCCGACATCGATAAATGCCGACAGCATACGCTGTCTGCATTTATCATTGCACAAGCATTTCACTAGAAATGCTTGTGCAATGCCGCCCCCTGCACATTCGGGGTGTCAATCAACCTGATCGTATGTAATCAGGCTGATTGCTGTCCGCTGCCTCAAAGGTAGCGGACGAGTTAAGGAGCAGAAAGTGTGCTATGGCGAAGTGGAAAATACTCATGTTTGGTTTTGAATGATACATATTCAGTAGTATTAAATAGTCCCATATGGATTGAACGTATTGTTTATTGATACTGGAAAATATAAGTGTATTTAATGAAAACGTATAAGAGAATATGTATCTGTTATATTTACTAAATGTTCAACCATGGGGGTTGGACTGCCATCTGCATTACCAAAGGGCCAATAAGGGACAAGCTTTGATTAAGTGCGGATCCAAGTCTATCGGGTGATTAAGAAATGGGGAGCAGTTTGGTCTATGACAAAAACGTCTTGCACAAAGAGAAATGGCCTTTTGCTGGAATTTTCGGTTTCGTGACTGACTGAACCTGACCTGTTGCAATCTTGCCTTGCTGCCATTTTGCTTTCAAGAGAGAGACGAGTGTGCGAACACAGTTTTCTGTAAGACGAATCTTGTTGGGACCCTCTTTGTGGATAAGAGATTATTGGGCATAATTCTCTTCCAAAATTGTGCAAATATTTCCCCTAAATATATGACAATAGACACATCTGGATATTGAATTCTCATATTGGTGGTAAAGTAATTGTGATTGTTAAATATATTAATATTTTAAATCAAAGGTATTCTATAGTTAAATTGTAGCTGTGATTTAAAAGGGTATTTTGTATTTATAAATTAACAGTGCATAGACCAGGGTAGCTTAGGTAAGAATAATCATATTCAAAGTTTGACCATAGAGGAAAAGAAAGATTTTGTATTTTTACTTAGGAAATTGATTTGGAGTTGCTGTAAAATAATAAGAAATGTTTCATGCTAGATTAATTGGCATATGTTGAATTGGTAGTATTGTGTAACAATCTCTAGTGGTTTAATTGAAGTTATATAGAACCATTTGTGGGCTAAATAGTTTAATTATATTTTCTGAAAATTCCATAGATTTATTAGGATTTGATTATATTGTTAACTAAGCATTGTCAAGTTAGTAGTCCATATTGTGGTATTGGAGCAAGTGTTGCCGGCTAATTATAAATTGTCTTGTAAGTTTAATGGTAAGGTGTGATTTATATAAGCAATTCATTTTGAGTAAGGTTAATTTATAGAAATATTTATTTTATAGCTTGCTTGATATAGAAAATTGTAAGAGCATAGACATATTTAATTGATTCATAATCTATTTTTTTACATAAATATATTCATTGTTTTTTTATAAGGATTAACTGATCAGAACATTGGAAATATTGTTGCATAAATATATAATACGTTAGCGGTTACCACTGAACTAGAGTATAATTAATATTGTAACCTAGGTTATATCAAACACATCTTAAGACCGCTGCATAAAACAGACGTGCTTGTAGTTAACCTCAAAATGAGAAAGACAATTAATAGTGCAACACTCTTTTAAATAGAGCCCAAATTAAAAATTCTTTTAAAAACACACTCTTGTGGCCTTAAGCTACTCAAGCTCAAATAATTGCGATTTCTGTATAAACAACTCCGGCAAAACAGGAACTGGTGATCAAATCTAAATTTATTCCACAATTTAAAAGAATTAAAGTCACTCAGAGCACAAATATTGATACCAAATGCAACATAATATCGCAAAAGAAACAGGAACTGAGTGTGAGTTTCTCAGAATGTTGTGGTGGTCATATGTTGATGTATGTTTCACCTTGATGGCTTGTGATCAAAATGATAAAAAGTAACATTAGCATATTTACCATTTGGTAGAAAATTACCCCATATTTCATATATCAATAAAGTCACAATGCCAGCCCAAATAACCAGCCCAAATAATCTCTTTAATACCTAAAGAACTTACTGATGGAGTCTAAAGATAGAATTTTAGTAATTAAATTATAGCCAGGTTAGGGCTTTTGTTTTCAATATTGCAGAATAAAGCAACTCTGTTTTTGTGTGTAACATGTAAAACCAATTAACATTTATAGTTATCAAATTCATACAATTTAAATGAAAATAACTGTTAATGCAGTTCACATTTAAGGGCTTAGCTATACTCAGTTTCTTCCACTCTCATGCAGTGTTCACATGAACATCTCTATGTAAAAAACAAAGCTATTTTACCTGAAAATTACCTCACCTCTCAATAGTAAGTGCTCTGTGGACAATTATCCTTCAGCTACTGTCAGCTACATGTTGAAAAAAAAAAACAGCCAATCAGCTTCATCAGTGATTTCATTAAGTGTAATCTAATGGGATTTTACAAAAACTCTTACAAGATTTCATAGTAAATTTACTTAAAGGGACAGTCAACATCAGAATGTTTGTTGTTTTAAAAGATTGATAATTCCTTAATTATCAATTCCCCAGTTTTGCATAACCAACACAGTTATAATAATACACGTTTTACCTCTGTGATTACCTTGTATCTAAGCCTCAGCAGACTGCCCCCTTATTTCAGTTCTTTTGATGGACTTGCATTTTAGCCAATCAGAGCTGTCTCCATGGTAAATTCACATGCATGAGCTCAATGTTATCTATATGAAACACGTAAACTAATGCCCTCTAGTGGTGAAAAACTATCAAAATGCATTTAGATTAGAGGCGGCCTTCAAGGTCTAAGAAATTAGCATATGAACCTCCTAGGTTTAGCTTTCAACTAAGAATACCAAGAGAAAAAAAGCAAAATTGGTGATAAAAGTAAATTGGAAAGTTGTCTAAAATTACATGCCTTATTTGAAACATGAAAAGTTTTTTTTGGACTTGACTGTCCCTTTAACCCCTTAAGGACCAGAATTGTACTCTTTACGATGCTGCTGTCCGGGGCCTCTCTCTGCTGCAATCTCGCTAAAGGTAGTGAGATTGCGCTATTTCTGCATGCCCCACAAGTGTGGCAATGCAGAAATAAACTTGCAGAGGTTCTGTGTCCATCTCTGCATCTGGCAGCGGTGGTGCCGATTGTTGGTGGGGTGGGAGGGTTAGGAGGGAGGCAGGTGGGCAGCCCATCACTAGAGGGGGTGGGGGTTGCAGGAGCTGGTTGGACCGATACGCTATAGAAAATAATAAATAAATAATAAGAGCAGCAGGGAGAGGGGAGGAGGGAAAGGGGGCTCCTATAGTGGAGGGGTGATTAGAGGGTGGAAAATCTATCTGGGAGGGGGAGAGGGAGGGTAATGAGGGGGGGCAGCTAAACTACAGAAAAAGTGTTTTTTAATTATTATTAAATAAAAATAAGCCAGTACCTAAGATGGTGGAAACTAGTTAGAGGAGTGAGGGTTAGGGAGCTTTTTGGGAGGGATCAGGGAGATGGGAAGGTAGGGGTTTTAATTCTACACTGAAGAAAATAATAATAAAATAAATAAAAAAAAATAAATAAATAAATAAATAAAGGTCTAGAACTGCATACTGGCAAACTGTCTGCCTTTACTTATGATGGGGGTGACCAGTGAGGGGGTGGGGGAGGGAAGAGAGCTGTTTAAGAGGGATCAGGGAGGAATCAGGGGGTGGGGGGTGTCAGGTGGGATGCTAACCTCTACGCTGCAGCTAAAATTAGCCTTACAAACTACCTAATTAACCCCTTCACTGCTGGGAATAATAAAAGTGTGGTGCTCAGCTGCAATTATTGGCCTTCTAATTACCAAAAAGCAATGGCAAAGCCATATATGTCTGCTATCTCTGAACAAAGGGGATCCCAGAGAAGCTTTTACATTAATTTGTGCCATGATTGCACAAGCTGTTTGTAAATAATTTCAGTGAGAAACCTAACGTTTTATTTGATTGCATTTGGCGGTGACTTGGTGGCATGATATACCAAAATGGGCCTAGATCTTTTCTTTGGGTTGTCTACTAAAAAAAATATATATAGTTTTGATAGGTAAATAAAAAAGGCTCTATTTCTGTTTAAATGTAGTGATAGCAAAATTGCTAAAAATGCTCTGGTCTTATTTGGGGAAGTCTTAGTCTGAAATGTCCGGTCCTTAAGGGGTTAAAGGGACATAAAACACAAGATTTTTCTTTCATGATTTAGTTTAAATTTACTTATATTATCAAATTTGCTTAGTTCTCATGTTATTTTTAGTTGAAGAGATATCTACATAGGTAGTGTACATGCCTGGAGCACTACATGACAAGAAAATGTGCTGCAAAACTACTGCCATATAGTGCTTCAGACACGTTCATGCTCCTGATCTTACCTTAATCATTTTCAACAAAAGATAACAAGAAAACAAAGAAAATGTGATAATATAAGTACATTGAACGTTTTTTTTAAATTGTATCTCTATCTGAATAATGAAAGAAAAATGTTGGGTTTTATGTCTCTTTAAACTAAGCAGGTAAATAACATGACCGTGTCCCCACATCCCTTGCAGGTCCCGGGACTAGGATCCAGATTGGCTACTTAAAGGGATTCTGAACCCAAATTTTTCCTTTCATCATTCAGATAAAGCATGCAATTTTAAAGGGACACTGAACCCAATTTTTTCTTTTGTGATTCAGATAGAGCATGACATTTTAAGCAACTTTCTACTTTACTCCTATTATCAATTTTTCTTCATTCTCTTGGTATCTTTATTTGAAATGCAAGAATGTAAGTTTAGATGCCGGCACATTTTTGGTGAACAACCTGGGTTGTCCTTGCTGATTGGACAGCACCAAGAAACAAGTGCTGTCCATGGTTCTGAACCAAAATTTGCTGGCTCCTTAGATGCCTTCTTTTTCAAATAAAGATAGCAAGAGAACGAAGAAAAATTGATAATAGGAGTAAATTAGAAAGTTGCTTAAAATTGCCTGCTCTATCTTAATCATGAAAGAACAAAAATTGGGTTCAGTGTCCCTTTATAGGAGTAAATTAGAAATTAGAGTAAATTAGAGTAAATTAGAAAGCTGCTTAAAATTGCATGGTCTATCTTAATCATGAAAGAAGAAAAAATGGGTTTAGTGTCCCTTTAACATCATATGGGGGTCTGGGATATATTCTGCTCTTCATTCATGTATATACTCTTGATTTCAAATTTAAAACAGCTTTTTATAACCTTTCTTTCATTCCAGTTGGAAGGGCTTACCACAAGATCCACACTGGACACACTCAGAATTAAATTTGGCCAACCCATTTATGCCCACAACCTGCTACCACATACCTCCCAACTGTCCCGATTTTCGCGGGACAGTCCCAATTTTAGGGGTCTGTCCAGGGTTGCTAGCTATCTGTCCCGCATTGCCCCATGCATTAAAAAAAATTATATTTTTTTAAATTCTTTTGGGCATATACTCAGAAGCAGCTGGTTTTTCTCTCCCAGGGTTACATACCTGTTAGATTTCTTGTGGAAAAGTAATGGTGTGTGGGTTAAGCAGGAGTAGGAAGGCTGTATACCCTCTGACCTCAGGTTATGGTGACCTCTAACCCCTGGTAGTGATGACGTCTAACCCCTGGTGATAATACTAGCATGCCTTCAGTTTTATACAATGAGCAGTGCTAATACCAGGGTAACAAACGGTGGCAGCTAATGTGCTTGCCAACCCCAGGACCCCATACAATGAGTTACATATACCCATATATGATGTAGTGTGTGTGTCTATCGGTATCTATAAGTGTGTAAGTGTGTGTATCTGCATGTATAAGCTGTGTAGTGTGTGTATCTATATGTATAAGTGTGTGTGTGGGTGCATGTATAAATGTAAGCTATGAAGTTTGTGTATCTACATGTATAAGTGTATACTATGTAGTGTGTGTATCTGCATGTGTAAGTGTATACTATGTAGTGTGTGTGTGTGCATCTGCATGTATAGGTGTAAGCTATGTAGTGTGTGTATGTATCTGCATGTATAAGTGTATTCTTTGTGGTGTATGTGTGTGTATCTATATGTGTAAGTGTATGCTATGTAGTGTGTGTGTGTGTGCGTATCTGCATGTATAAGTGTATGTTATGTAGTGTGTGTATCTGTATGTATAAGTGTATGCTATGTAGTGTGTGTGTATCTTCCTGTATAAGTGTATGATATGTAGTGTGTGTATGCATGTGTAAGGGTATGCTATGTAGTGTGCGTATGTGTATCTGCATGTGTAAGTGTATGCTATGTAGTGTGTGTGTATGTGCATGTGTAAGTGTATGCTATGTAGTGTGTGTGTGTGTGTATCTGTATGTATAAGTGTATGCTTATGTATAAGTGTATGCCTGTATAAGTGTATGATATGTAGTGTGTGTCTGCATGTGTAAGTGTATGCCTGTATAAGTGTATGATATGTAGTGTGTGTCTGCATGTGTAAGTGTATGCTATGTAGTGTGTGTGTGTATCTGCATGTGTAACTGTATGCTATGCAGTGTGTGTATGTGCATGTGTAAGTGTATGTTATGTAGTGTGTGTGTGTATCTGTATGTATTAGTGTATGCTATGTAGTGTGTGTGTATCTGCATGTGTACATGTATGCTATGTAGTGTGTGTGTATCTATAAGTGTATGCTATGTAGTGTGTGTCTGCATGTGTAAGTATATGCTATGTAGTGTGTGTGTATCTGAATGTATAAGTGTATGATATGTAGTGTGTGTCTGCATGTGTAAGTGTATGCTATGTAGTGTGTGTGTATCTGCCTGTATAAGTGTATGCTATGTAGTGTGTATCTGCATGTGTAAGTGTATGCTATGTAGTGTGTGTGTATCTGCCTGTATAAGTGTATGCTATGTAGTGTATGTGTATCTGCCTGTATAAGTGTATGCTATGTTGTGAGTAACTGTGCATTTTTGATAACTTTAAAGGCCAGAATCTAGAATATTAATGAGGAAAGCAGAGAGCAGTTTTAAAGAATCTATCATTAAATGTCCAATTAAGATAAAAATATTTAGCACTGTCTCTGCAAAGGTAAATTAAATAAAGAGCTCACATAGCTATACCAGTGGTTTGAGCTTGTGTTTGATTTGCTGCCTAAGAGTATTAAAAGATATGACTTTATTTTAATTTTATTTATATTACTTTGGTCTTATGATTTTTTTTTAGCCCCGCACCCACTCCTGCCCACCACATTTACTATTTTTGCCGCGGGGTGGGGGGTGTCCCTCTTTTGCATTTTTAAATGTTGGGAGGTATGCTACCACCCACTCTACAACCTGACCACAACCCTGCCCATACCGCTGAAGCCACACCCTCAGTCACATACCACAAACCTCCACATCCTGAAAAGCCTCTGGGAAAATTTGAAAGGTATGGAAATATTTGACTTATATTTCCCTTGAACTGATCTTCCTCTATTAGTTTCACTTCTGTAATATTGGACTTTGTAATATATGATAACATAAGGATTAAAAAATAATTGCGCTTTCTAAACAAACTTTGCTTGTCTTATTTTTATCAAATTGAAGAGAATATTAATAATGACAGCTAAAATTTATACAGTTAGTTACTATGGAAATAAGCACATATTTTATGATTTATGAGTCCACATCTA